>NC_143043.1:57142446-57312446 GCF_057628025.1 Oncorhynchus mykiss
TATCCATAAAAGTGTCGTTTAAAGTTTGCCACAAGCCACCTGGGAGACACACCAAACATGTGGAAGAAGGTGCTCTGGTCAGATGAAACCAAAATTGAACTTTTTGGCAACAATGCAAAACGTTATGTTTGGCGTAAAAGCAACACAGCTGAACACACCATCCCCACTGTCAAACATGGTGGTGGCAGCATCATGGTTTGGGCCTGCTTTTCTTCAGCAGGGACAGGGAAGATGGTTAAAATTGATGGGAAGATGGATGGAGCCAAATACAGGACCATTCTGGAAGAAAACCTGATGGAGTCTGCAAAAGACCTGAGACTGGGACGGAGATTTGTCTTCCAACAAGACAATGATCCAAAACATAAAGCAAAATCTACAATGGAATGGTTCAAAAATAAACATATCCAGGTGTTAGAATGGCCAAGTCAAAGTCCAGACCTGAATCCAATCGAGAATCTGTGGACAGAACTGAAAACTGCTGTTCACAAATGCTCTCCATCCAACCTCACTGAGCTCGAGCTGTTTTGCAAGGAGGAATGGGAAAAAATGTCAGTCTCTCGATGTGCAAAACTGATAGAGACATACCCCAAGCGACTTACAGCTGTAATCGCAGCAAAAGGTGGCGCTACAAAGTATTAACTTAAGGGGGCTGAATAATTTTGCACGCCCAATTTTTCAGTTTTTGATGTTAAAAAAGTTTGAAATATCCAATAAATGTCGTTCCACTTCATGATTGTGTCCCACTTGTTGTTGATTCTTCACAAAAAAATACAGTTTTATATCTTTATGTTTGAAGCCTGAAATGTGGCAAAAGGTCACAAAGTTCAAGGGGGCCGAATACTTTCGCAAGGCACTGTAAATACTGGAGGCTGAGACAGGAGGGGTCGGGAGACACTGTGGCCCCGTCCAACGATACCTCCGGACAGGGGGTTCTCTCAGTGCAGGTCCTTCGGGAGGGGGTCTCACTAGTCTGGGCGGGGTAAATTGCTCTCTTGCTCCTGTGTGATGTGCTGGGGCTACGGTTGAGGGTGACGTCCTTCAGGGTCCTGGCAAAAGGTGGGATTTCTGCCTTGTAGAAGTGGAGCTGGTCATAAATGCTGTTCAGGTCCAGGGTGGAGTGGTGGGGACAGGTAGACATTAGGTTTTGGGGTACAGTCTCACAAAATGCTTTGACTGATGGCTCTCTGACTGCTTGAGAGTTCTTTATACTTCAGTGTTACAGCGCCATCTAGTGTTCAATAGGACAAAATACAGTTGTAATTCTTCTGGGGAAGTTCACGTCCCGTCCTGGAGGGTAGAAACACATTTGTTTTTTGTTTTTCCCTGGTGTCCCACCTGGAGACCTAAAGTCTGGTCTCCAGGTTAAAGTCCCTGATTAGACGTAGAGGAGTGAAATCGAAAGTGTTTTGGCACCTCAGGACCGACATTGAACAGCCCTGTTCTGTGGTCTCCACCGGGTTGCAAAATTCTGGGAACATTCAATAAATTCCCTGGTTTTCCAGAAATCCTTATTCTCTCCTTATTCCAGAAAACCTCCAACCAGGATTTCAGAAAAAAAACAGGGAATTTATGGAAGAAACCCAGAATTGTACAACCCTAAATCTACAACACTCATGGGTTTATTATACAGATAGTAGTAGGCCTAATTGTGAAGGGAGAACTTCATGGTGTGCCTGCCATCTCCGTCCAGATGGGAGGAGTATGAGGGAGCGGATGTATGAATGTTTCTGTTGATCTTTTATTATAATGGAAAGTGTCATTAATCATACCTCATCAATTTACAGTTATATGCTTTCATCACTACGCCCTGACCCGGTATTCTTCAGTAGTTGATTGGATGAGAGTAATTGATATAATTTTGTGGTATTATCATTTTGTTCCCTCAATCTCTGATCACAGGTGATGAGCTGTACCTGTAACTGAGGGGTGGAGCTTCAGGTCTCCTGGGTTTCTGGGAGGAGCCCTCCTTATTGCCACCCGTTCTATGATTTCTTAGCTATTTCCAGCCTGAGGACCATGTAAGAACCTATATTAAATCTCCCTTTACTTTAGCCATGATACAATGTGGTTCTGAGATTCATGCAATACAGTCCAGGCAACGGTCTGCCTGTGGCACCAAATCTATCACTTGACTTATTATTTCATGAAAACTAGAGACCTCTGTCTAAAAGCTGCAATATGTCACTTTTTTGGGTCGACCCTGCCCAAATTCACGTAGAAATGTGTGTTGTAGATCTGTCCTTCTCATTGAAAGCAAGTCTAAGAAGCAGTAGATATGTTCTGTGTTTGCTATTTCTATTGCTCCCCGTTCTTCATTTTTGGGTCTTTTGTACACCAGCTTCAAACTGTTGAAAATACAAAATGTGTGGTGATGTAAAATATATTTCACAGAGGTTTAGATGGTACGATGATTCTCTACACTATACTTGCTTGTTTTGTCACAAACTGACAATTAGGTAGAACGATTACAATTTTAGCAACCAGGAAATAGTGGTTTTCAACATGGTGCATCTTTAACTAATTCACATCTTTAAAACAGATATTTAAATACAATCAGGATGAAGTATGTATCTGGAAAAAAAAAAAAAAGTCAGGCCTTGTACATGTGTTTCCTCAAGCCCAAGGAGAGTCCTTTCATACAAGCGTCATTCCAAAAGCATACAAACCCAGAACAAAACAGCATGTTGACCTGGTGCCATAGTCTCTCCGGGCCATAATACTGTTCCCGAACAGCCTGCTTTGTTCACAGGCCATGTTAACCACAATAGTGATTGTTGCCTTTTACCCTGATTCTCATTTTACACAAGAGTCTGTCCTGTTAGCCGTGACTGCATCAGATGGGATGTGAGTTCGAGTCACTGTGTTAGAGTTAGGGAGAATAGGAGCAGCTACAATCTCTCAAACGTAGTAAAGTTAGGCCTGCTATAGAGGCATGCTATAGGCCTGCAATAGAGGCATGCTATAGGCCTGCTATAGAGGCATGCTATAGGCCTGCTATAGAGCCTAACAATAGTGTATAACAATGTAGGTCATTATTTAGGTTACTGTTAAATCAATGTATGAAAAATATCTGTGAAATGTAATTAATTATATACAATAAAAATGTAATCCTAATCCATCGGAATTTCAAGTAATATGTTCATCGTCAGGTGAGTAGGCATGCTGGATTTATAACGTGGTAAAGTATGCCACCGGAGCAGGAAACGTGGCGGGGTTTAGGACCCAGCAGAGAGGCAAAGCAATGTGAACATCACATGATAGTGATTTTGGGAGCGCGGACGACTCATGATGCTTGTTTCTCTGGTGTAACGTTTCAAGTGATATAGAAAGTAGGCTAAACCAGGCAAATGGCAAGTTTATATTGTATTTAAATCCACACAGGAAACAATGGATACGAAGACTGTTTTCTCTCTAGTCTTCTTTGCCTTTTTAGCCGCGAATAGAACCGTGGTAAGTTTGATTCTGTATCTATTATTTCATATTAAATACTACTTCCTCTGTCTACCAGGTGATTATACCAGCTGACTGGATCAGATCTATCGCCACTCATATTTACCACTTGTCTATTTTCCTTGAGGGTATAATATAGTAATAATAATATATAATATATATAATAATATAGTAAATACATACATTATATTGACGTGATATTGTTATAATCAAGTATAAAGTTACATGGATAAAATCCGACCTTGGAAATGAAAATGCATCGCCCTCCATTCAGAAAATTATATTTGAACTAAACACTCGAACGCTTGAAAAAAATTAAGTGACGCTCCACAAAACCCATAATAATAATAATTTAAACAAAGTGGATAACAGAGAAACTTCCTACCATTTACCATCACTTCGAGCCTTAAATATGCACTTTTAGAAGCTGTTCTTCGTCCTGTCAACATTACATGGCAATGCAGGTTTGTTGACAGCGCTCTGGGCCAGATGGTTGTGGGTTCACAGACCACCGTGGACAGGAGTAGGGCTGGAAACATCTCATTTATAGTAAAACCATGGTATGAATTGATCATCCTATTTGCAGGTCCAAGGAAGAAAATGGCCTTTTATAAACATTTCATGCAATTCTACGTTATTTTACATATTAGCAGAAGTGGTGGTTCTAGCTCGTAAGGCTCCCTGTGCGAATCCCCCCTTCAGCCGGGGGGCCAAAGACAAATGGAAAGATTTCAATAGATTACCCATCCCCCATCACTGTCAACCAAGAGTCAAGACTACATTACCCATCCCCCATCACTGTCAACCAAGAGTCAAGACTACATTACCCATCCCCCATCACTGTCAACCAAGAGTCAAGACTACATGACCCATCCCCCATCACTGTCAACCAAGAGTCAAGACTACATGACCCATCCCCCATCACTGTCAACCAAGAGTCAAGACTACATTACCCATCCCCCATCACTGTCAACCAAGAGTCAAGACTAAACCAATTCACCTTGGTGGTGTGCAGACAGACTGGTTTTATATTATTATTAACCATTTCACACAAACCTGAAACTATATATTCACATTATTATGAATTAATTTTTATAAATGTTTATTTCACCAGGTAGGCTAGTTGAGAACAAGTTCTCATTTGCAACTGCGACCTGGCCAAGATAAAGCAAAGCAGTTCGACACAAACAACAACACAGAGTTACACATGGAATAAACAATAACAGAATCAATAACACAATAGAAAAATCTATATACAGTGTGTGCAAATGGAGTAAGGAGGTAAGGCAATAAATAGGCCATAGTGGTGAAGTAATTACAATGTAGCAGATTAACACTGGAGGGATAGATGTGCAGATGATGATGTGCAAGTGGTGATACTGGTGTGCAAAATAAGTAAATAAAAACAATAAGGGGATGAGGTAGTTGGATGGGCTATTTACAGATGGGCTATGTACAGCTGCAGCGATCAGTGAGCTGCTCTGACAGCTGGTGCTTAAAGTTAGTGAGGGAGATAAGTGTCCAACTTCAGTGATTTTTGCAATTCGTTCCAGTCATTGGAAGCAGAGAACTGGAAGGAAAGGCGGCCAAAGGAGGTGTTGGCTTTGGGGATGACCAGTAGCACCTGCTGGAGTACGTGCTACGTGTGGGTGCTGCTATGGTGACCAGTGAGCTGAGATAAGGCGGAGCTTTACAATGGTGGGTAGTATATGGTGCTCTGGTGACAAAGCGAATGGCGCTGTGATAGACTGCATCCAATTTGCTGAGTAGAGTGTTGGAGGCTATTTTATAGATGACATCGCCGAAATTGAGGATCGGTAGGATAGTCAGTTTTACGAGGGTATGTTTAGCAGCATGAGTGAAGGAGTCTTTGTTGCGAGGTAGGAAGCCGATTCTAGATTTAATTTTGGATTGGAGATGCTTAATGTGAGTCTGGAAGGAGAGTTTACAGTGTAACCAGACACCCAGGTATTTGTAGTTGTCCACATATTCTATGTCAGAGCCATCCAGAGTAGTGATGCTGGACGGGTGAGCAGGTGTGGGCAGCGATCGGTTGAAGAGCATGCATTTAGTTTTACTTGCGTTTAAGAGCAGTTGGAGGCCACGGAAGGAGTGTTGTATGGCATTGAGGCTCGTCTGGGGGAAAGGTGTTCATCATATTTCTCCAATACCAAATCCGTGTCTTCTTTGCAACTAAACTGTTCCTGTTTGCAAATGATTCAATATGAGACTTTATTTGGAATCTGATGGTACTTTCAAAAGGTAGACCTACCTTTCCACCCCAGACAGAGTAGGCCTACCTTTCCACACCAGACAGAGTAGGACCTACCTTTCCACCCCAGACAGAGTAGGTCTACCTTTCCACCCCAGACAGAGTAGGGCCTACCTTTCCACCCCAGACAGAGTAGGTCTACCTTTCCACCCCAGACAGAGTAGGGCCTACCTTTCCACCCCAGACAGAGTAGACCTACCTTTCCACCCCAGACAGAGTAGGTCTACCTTTCCACCCCAGACAGAGTAGGGCTTACCTTTCCACCCCAGACAGAGTAGACCTACCTTTCCACCCCAGACAGAGTAGGTCTACCTTTCCACCCCAGACAGAGTAGCACTACCTTTCCACCCCAGACAGAGTAGAACCTACCTTTCCACCCCAGACAGAGTAGGCCTACCTTTCCACCCCAGACAGAGTAGGCCTACCTTTCCACCCCAGACAGAGTAGGCCTACCTTTCCACCCCAGACAGAGTAGGCCTACCTTTCCACCCCAGACAGAGTAGACCTACCTTTCCACCCCAGACAGAGTAGGACCTACCTTTCCACCCCAGACAGAGTAGGCCTACCTTTCCACCCCAGACAGAGTAGGCCTACCTTTCCACCCCAGACAGAGTAGGGCCTACCTTTCCACCCCAGACAGAGTAGGCCTACCTTTCCACCCCAGACAGAGTAGGCCTACCTTTCCACCCCAGACAGAGTAGGGCCTACCTTTCCACCCCAGACAGAGTAGGCCTACCTTTCCACCCCAGACAGAGTAGGCCTACCTTTCCACCCCAGACAGAGTAGGCCTACCTTTCCACCCCAGACAGAGTAGACCTACCTTTCCACCCCAGACAGAGTAGGCCTACCTTTCCACCCCAGACAGAGTAGACCTACCTTTCCACCCCAGACAGAGTAGGCCTACCTTTCCACCCCAGACAGAGTAGACCTACCTTTCCACCCCAGACAGAGTAGGCCTACCTTTCCACCCCAGACAGAGTAGGCCTACCTTTCCACCCCAGACAGAGTAGGCCTACCTTTCCACCCCAGACAGAGTAGGCCTACCTTTCCACCCCAGACAGAGTAGGCCTACCTTTCCACCCCAGACAGAGTAGGCCTACCTTTCCACCCCAGACAGAGTAGACCTACCTTTCCACCCCAGACAGAGTAGGCCTACCTTTCCACCCCAGACAGAGTAGACCTACCTTTCCACCCCAGACAGAGTAGGCCTACCTTTCCACCCCAGACAGAGTAGGCCTACCTTTCCACCCCAGACAGAGTAGACCTACCTTTCCACCCCAGACAGAATAGGCCTACCTTTCCACCCCAGACAGAGTAGGCCTACCTTTCCACCCCAGACAGAGTAGGCCTACCTTTCCACCCCAGACAGAGTAGGCCTACCTTTCCACCCCAGACAGAGTAGGGCCTACCTTTCCACCCCAGACAGAGTAGGCCTACCTTTCCACCCCCACTACCTTTCCACCCCAGACAGAGTAGGCCTACCTTTCCACCCCAGACAGAGTAGGCCTACCTTTCCACCCCCCTACCTTTCCACCCCAGACAGAGTAGGCCTACCTTTCCACCCCAGACAGAGTAGACCTACCTTTCCACCCCAGACAGAGTAGGTCTACCTTTCCACCCCAGACAGAGTAGGGCCTACCTTTCCACCCCAGACAGAGTAGGCCTACCTTTCCACCCCCACTACCTCTCCACCCCAGACAGAGTAGGCCTACCTTTCCACCCCAGACAGAGTAGGCCTACCTTTCCACCCCAGACAGAGTAGGCCTACCTTTCCACCCCCCTACCTTTCCACCCCAGACAGAGTAGGCCTACCTTTCCACCCCAGACAGAGTAGGCCTACCAAAGCAGAAAAATGTATGTAGAAACCGCTGCGCCCTTTCCTGGTTGATAAATTTGAACAAGCCACCTAATTTCAGTTTGTGACAAGACAAGTGTAAAGAATCATGGTGAAATATATTTTCAGGAACCCAGCATATTGTATGTTCAGGTGTTTAGTGTACTAAAGTAAAATACAACTAAAACTAAACTTAACAGGAAGCATAGAAATGGCGCACATAGAACAGATCTACCTCAGGTTTGCTTTCAAGGAGAATGATAGATCTATAACACATAGAACAGATCTACCTCAGACTTACTTTCAAGGAGAATGACAGATCTATAACACATAGAACAGATCTACCTCAGGCTTGCTTTCAAGGAGAATGACATATCTAGAAAGTGCATTTCTACGTGAAGTTGGCCGGGTCCCCCAAAAGTGACATATTGCAGCTCTAACTACTGGCTACTCTTCTTCGGTGGTTTAACCCAATGAGAGAAAGTCACAAGTGTTTCCCTAAAAGCTGAATGAGCATTCTATTGTACATCAAGTGAATAGCTTAATCAAGCAAAGTTCATGTTTTGTCTCCTTGGCGATAGGAGGTTGTAGCTCAGCCTCTGAATGTAAAAAAAAAAATGAACCAATGATATCCCTATATGGTTCAGTCACGTCTTTCACAGGTATGGGTACTAAATACTAAACCCTCCCCTGGACTAGATACACAACACTAAACCCTCCCCTGGACTAGATACACAATACTAAACCCTCCCCTGGACTAGATACACAATACTAAACCCTCCCCTAGACTAGATACAGAATATTAAACCCTCCCCTAGACTAGATACACAATACTAAACCCTCCCCTAGACTAGATACACAATACTAAACCCTCCCCTAGATACACAATACTAAACCCTCCCCTAGATACACAATACTAAACCCTCCCCTAGATACACAATACTAAACCCTCCCCTAGATACACAATACTAAACCCTCCCTGGATACACAATACTAAACCCTCCCCTAGATACACAATACTAAACCCTCCCCTAGATACACAATACTAAACCCTCCCCTGGATACACAATACTAAACCCTCCCCTGGATACACAATACTAAACCCTCCCCTAGATACACAATACTAAACCCTCCCCTAGATACACAAAACGAAACCCTCCCCTAGATACACAATACTAAACCCTCCCCTGGATACACAATACTAAACCCTCCCCTAGATACACAATACTAAACCTTCCCCTAGATACACAATACTAAACCCTCCCCTAGATACACAATACTAAACCCTCCCCTAGATACACAAAACTAAACCCTCCCCTAGATACACAATACTAAACCCTTCCCTAGATACACAATACTAAACCCTCCCCTGGATACACAATACTAAACCCTCCCCTAGATACACAATACTAAACCCTCCCCTAGACTAGATACACAATACTAAACCCTCCCCTGGATACACAATACTAAACCCTCCCCTAGACTAGATACACAATACTAAACCCTCCCCTGGACTAGATACAAAATACTAAACCCTCCCCTAGATACACAATACTAAACCCTCCCCTAGACTAGATACACAATACTAAACCCTCAACTGGATACACAATACTAAACCCTCCACTGGACTAGATACACAATACTAAACCCTCCCCTGGACTAGATACACAGTACTAAACTCCCCCCTGGACTAGATAAACAATACTAAACCCTCCCCTGGACTAGATAAACAATACTAAACCCTCCCCTAGACTAGATAAACAATACTAAACCCTCCCCTAGACTAGATACACAATACTAAACCCTCCCCTAGATACACAATACTAAACCCTCCCCTAGATACACAATACTAAACCCTCCCCTAGATACACAATGCTAAACCCTCCCCTGGACTAGATACACAATACTAAACCCTCCCCTGGACTAGATACACAATACTAAACCCTCCCCTTGACTAGATACACAATACTAAACCCTCCCCTTGACTAGATACACAATACTAAACCCTCCACTAGATACACAATACTAAACCCTCCCCTAGATACACAATACTAAACCCTCCCCTAGATACACAATACTAAACCCTCCCCTGGATACACAATACTAAACCCTCCCCTAGACTAGATACACAATACTAAACCCTCCCCTGGACTAGATACAAAATACTAAACCCTCCCCTAGATACACAATACGAAACCCTCCCCTAGACTAGATACACAATACTAAACCCTCAACTGGATACACAATACTAAACCCTCCACTGGACTAGATACACAATACTAAACCCTCCCCTGGACTAGATACACCGTACTAAACTCCCCCCTGGACTAGATAAACAATACTAAACCCTCCCCTGGACTAGATAAACAATACTAAACCTTCCCCTAGACTAGATAAACAATACTAAACCCTCACCTAGACTAGATACACAATACAAAACCCTCCCCTAGATACACAATACTAAACCCTCCCCTAGACTAGATACACAATACAAAACCCTCCCCTAGATACACAATACTAAACCCTCCCCTAGATACACAATACTAAACCCTCCCCTAGATACACAATGCTAAACCCTCCCCTAGACTAGATAAACAATACTAAACCCTCCCCTGGACTAGATACACAATACTAAACCCTCCCCTAGATACACAATACTAAACCCTCCCCTAGATACACAATACTAAACCCTCCCCTAGATACACAATACTAAACCCTCCCCTAGATACACAATACTAAACCCTCCCCTAGATACACAATGCTAAACCCTCCCCTGGACTAGATACACAATACTAAACCCTCCCCTGGACTAGATACACAATACTAAACCCTCCCCTTGACTAGATACACAATACTAAACCCTCCCCTTGACTAGATACACAATACTAAACCCTCCCCTAGATACACAATACTAAACCCTCCCCTAGATACACAATACTAAACCCTCCCCTAGATACACAATACTAAACCCTCCCCTGGACTAGATACACAATACTAAACCCTCCCCTAGATACACAATACTAAACCCTCCCCTAGATACACAATACTAAACCCTCCCCTGGATACACAATACTAAACCCTCCCCTAGATACACAATACTAAACCCTCCCCTAGATACACAATACTAAACCCTCCCCTAGATACACAATACTAAACCCTCCCCTAGATAAACAATACTAAACCCTCCCCTAGACTAGATACACAATACTAAACCCTCCCCTAGATACACAATACTAAACCCTCCCCTAGATACACAATACTAAACCCTCCCCTAGATACACAATACTAAACCCTCCCCTAGATACACAATACTAAACCCTCCCCTGGATACACAATACTAAACCCTCCCCTAGACTAGATACACAATACTAAACCCTCCCCTGGACTAGATACAAAATACTAAACCCTCCCCTAGATACACAATACGAAACCCTCCCCTAGACTAGATACACAATACTAAACCCTCAACTGGATACACAATACTAAACCCTCCACTGGACTAGATACACAATACTAAACCCTCCCCTGGACTAGATACACAATACTAAACTCCCCCCTGGACTAGATAAACAATACTAAACCCTCCCCTAGACTAGATACACAATACTAAACCCTCCCCTAGATACACAATACTAAACCCTCCCCTAGATACACAATACTAAACCCTCCCCTAGATACACAATGCTAAACCCTCCCCTGGACTAGATACACAATACTAAACCCTCCCCTGGACTAGATACACAATACTAAACCCTCCCCTGGACTAGATACACAATACTAAACCCTCCCCTTGACTAGATACACAATACTAAACCCTCCCCTTGACTAGATACACAATACTAAACCCTCCCCTAGATACACAATACTAAACCCTCCCCTAGATACACAATACTAAACCCTCCCCTAGATACACAATACTAAACCCTCCCCTAGATACACAATACTAAACCCTCCCCTAGATACACAATACTAAACCATCCCCTGGATACACAATACTAAACCCTCCCCTGGATACACAATACTAAACCCTCCCCTGGATACACAATACTAAACCCTCCCCTAGATACACAATACTAAACCCTCCCCTAGATACACAATACTAAACCCTCCCCTAGATACACAATACTAAACCTTCCCCTAGATACACAATACTAAACCCTCCCCTAGATACACAATACTAAACCCTCCCCTTGACTAGATACACAATACTAAACCCTCCCCTTGACTAGATACACAAAACTAAACCCTCCCCTGGACTAGATACACAATACTAAACCCTCCCCTAGACTAGATACACAATACTAAACCCTCCCCTGGACTAGATACACAATACTAAACCCTCCCTTTGACTGAAATTGAAAAGCCAGACACCCCCGTTTTCCTCCAGGTACCATTCCATCTTTTACTGTGGTTTTGTGATACATGCAGTTCTCAGGTCTTGATTAGCCTGTACGGACACTAGTGGGCGCTATGGATCTCCACTATCGTCTGGCCTTGATGTCCCCCTGCATAAAACATTCTCCATTCAGGCTGCAAAGGCTTCAATTTCCTCCTTAACTCGATTTAATGATGGAAAAGGAGGGGGAAAATAACCAGGGAAAATATGCGACACCATTTTCAACCACCATGTTAGAGTGGCTCATGACTAGGAATGTTACTTCCTGATGTTGTGCCCAGGGGTACACAACAGACTGCTGCAAGCTGATTGGCTAAGCCCAATACGCAACATCCCGGACTAGCATTCCTAGGCATTAGCAACTCCAACATGTTGGTGGAAAATGGAGCTGAGTTTGACCAATATGCCTTTAAGAAAGTCAAACCTTTGGAAAAAAAGAAGGAAAAAAAGTAACGAGGTCCAAAAGGCAAAGTAGGAACTACCTGGCTACCCAGGCTTTGATAGGAACTTATTACTGTCATGACAAATCCATAACAACAGTAGTCATGCAGGCCAAACAGGCTTTGATAGGAACATATTACTGTCATGACAAATCCATAACAACAGTAGTCATGCAGGCCAAACAGGCTTTGATAGGAACATATTACTGTCATGACAAATCCATAACAACAGTAGTCATGCAGGCCGAACAGGCTTTGATAGGAACATATTACTGTCATGACAAATCCATAACAACAGTAGTCATGCAGGCCGAACAGGCTTTGATAGGAACATATTACTGTCATGACAAACCCATAACAACAGTAGGCATGCAGGCCGAACAGGCTTTGATAGGAACATATTACTGTCATGACAAACCCATAACAACAGTAGGCATGCAGGCCGAACAGGCTTTGATAGGAACATATTACTGTCATGACAAACCCATAACAACAGTAGGCATGCAGGCCGAACAGGCTTTGATAGGAACATATTACTGTCATGACAAACCCATAACAACAGTAGTCATGCAGGCCGAACATGCTTTGATAGGAACATATTACTGTCATGACAAATCCATAACAACAGTAGGCATGCAGGCCGAACAGGCTTTGATAGGAACATATTACTGTCATGACAAACCCATAACAACAGTAGTCATGCAGGCCGAACAGGCTTTGATAGGAACATATTACTGTCATGACAAACCCATAACAACAGTAGGCATGCAGGCCGAACAGGCTTTGATAGGAACATATTACTGTCATGACAAACCCATAACAACAGTAGGCATGCAGGCCGAACAGGCTTTGATAGGAACATATTACTGTCATGACAAACCCATAACAACAGTAGTCATGCAGGCCGAACAGCTGTCTGACAGAGGTCCTGGCTTTCTCACAGCTCTCCATATATTATTACTGATATCAAATATACCTTGAAATGATCTATGCCAGAGCCAGTTCTAGACCTTGATAAGAGCATAGTGTTCATACACTATAAGCTTACTGTATATCACGGTATGACTCCTGTCTGTTTTTTTTCTTACAGGTTTCCGGGGCCCCTTCCTTCGCCATAGACTACAAGAACAACTGCTTCCAGAAAGATGGGAAGCCTTTCCAGTATGTCTCCGGCAGTATCCACTACTCCCGCATCCCTCACTACTACTGGAAAGACAGACTGCTCAAGATGTACATGGCAGGACTCAACGCTGTACAGATGTAAGTTAGACAGGAGACATAATGGGGAGAGCGAGATTATTATAATATAATTAAATGTATCTCCTGAAGATTTCCCAATACAACAGCAGTAGGGTTGTACCTGTATCCATGATTCTCATGGTTTGAGAGTCCTTTAGGTGCCTTTTGGCAAACTCCAAGCGGGCTGTCATGTGCCTTTTACTGAGGAGTGGCTTCCATCTGGCCACTACCATAAGGGCCTGGTTGGTGGAGTGCTGCAGAGATGATTGTCCTTCTGGAAGGTTCTCCCATCTCCACAGAGGAACTCTGGAGCTCTGTCAGAGTGACCATCAGGTTCTTGTTCAACTCCCTGACCAAGGCCCTTCTCCCCCGATTGCACAGTTCAGCTGGGCAGACAGCTCTAGGAAGAGTGTTGGAGGTTCCAAACTTCTTCCATTTAAGAATGATGGAGGCCACTGTGTTCTTGTGGACCTTCAATGCTGCAGAAATGTTTTGGTACCCTTCCCCAGATTTGTGTCTTGACACAATCCTGTCTCAGAGCTCTACTGACAATTCCTTCGACCTCATGGCTTGGTTTTTGCTCTGATATGCACTGTCAACTGTGGGACCTTATATAGACAGGTGTGTGTCTTTCCAAATCATATCCAATCATCCAATTAAATTCACCACAGGATGCACTTAAGCTCAATTTCGAGTCTCATAGCAAAGGGTCTGAATACTTATGTAAATAAGGTATTTCTGTTTTTTATTAATTAGCTTGACGAGGAAAAAAGCTGTAACGTAAAAAATGTGGAGTGGCCTGAATCCTTTCAGAATGCACCGTATGTCACCAGTACTCTTCTCCTTCCTGTCAGTAGTCACCAGTACTCTTCTCCTTCCTGTCAGTTGTCACCAGTACTCTTCCCCTTCCTGTCAGTAGTCACCAGTACTCTTCCCCTTCCTGTCAGTAGTCACCAGTACTCTTCCCCTTCCTGTCAGTTGTCACCAGTACTCTTCTCCTTCCTGTCAGTTGTCACCAGTACTCTTCTCCTTCCTGTCAGTTATGTCACCAGTACTCTTCTCCTTCCTGTCAGTTATGTCACCAGTACTCTTCTCCTTCCTGTCAGTTATGTCACCAGTACTCTTCCCCTTCCTGTCAGTTGTCACCAGTACTCTTCTCCTTCCTGTCAGTAGTCACCAGTACTCTTCTCCTTCCTGTCAGTTATGTCACCAGTACTCTTCTCCTTCCTGTCAGTTATGTCACCAGTACTCTTCTCCTTCCTGTCAGTTAGGTCACCAGTACTCTTCTCCTTCCTGTCAGTTATGTCACCAGTACTCTTCTCCTTCCTGTCAGTTGTCACCAGTACTCTTCTCCTTCCTGTCAGTTGTCACCAGTACTCTTCTCCTTCCTGTCAGTTATGTCACCAGTACTCTTCTCCTTCCTGTCAGTTATGTCACCAGTACTCTTCTCCTTCCTGTCAGTTATGTCACCAGTACTCTTCTCCTTCCTGTCAGTTATGTCACCAGTACTCTTCTCCTTCCTGTCAGTTAGGTCACCAGTACTCTTCTCCTTCCTGTCAGTTATGTCACCAGTACTCTTCTCCTTCCTGTCAGTTATGTCACCAGTACTCTTCTCCTTCCTGTCAGTTATGTCACCAGTACTCTTCTCCTTCCTGTCAGTTATGTCACCAGTACTCTTCTCCTTCCTGTCAGTTATGTCACCAGTACTCTTCTCCTTCCTGTCAGTTATGTCACCAGTACTCTTCTCCTTCCTGTCAGTTATGTCACCAGTACTCTACTCCTTCCTGTCAGTTGTCACCAGTACTCTTCTCCTTCCTGTCAGTTGTCACCAGTACTCTTCTCCTTCCTGTCAGTTAGGTCACCAGTACTCTTCTCCTTCCTGTCAGTTAGGTCACCAGTACTCTTCTCCTTCCTGTCAGTTATGTCACCAGTACTCTTCTCCTTCCTGTCAGTTAGGTCACCAGTACTCTTCTCCTTCCTGTCAGTTATGTCACCAGTACCCTTCTCCTTCCTGTCAGTTATGTCACCAGTACTCTTCTCCTTCCTGTCAGTTATGTCACCAGTACTCTTCTCCTTCCTGTCAGTTATGTCACCAGTACTCTTCTCCTTCCTGTCAGTTATGTCACCAGTACCCTTCTCCTTCCTGTCAGTTATGTCACCAGTACTCTTCTCCTTCCTGTCAGTTATGTCACCAGTACTCTTCTCCTTCCTGTCAGTTAGGTCACCAGTACTCTTCTCCTTCCTGTCAGTTATGTCACCAGTACTCTTCTCCTTCCTGTCAGTTAGGTCACCAGTACTCTTCTCCTTCCTGTCAGTTAGGTCACCAGTACTCTTCTCCTTCCTGTCAGTTAGGTCACCAGTACTCTTCTCCTTCCTGTCAGTTAGGTCACCAGTACTCTTCTCCTTCCTGTCAGTTAGGTCACCAGTACTCTTCTCCTTCCTGTCAGTTATGTCACCAGTACTCTTCTCCTTCCTGTCAGTTATGTCACCAGTACTCTTCTCCTTCCTGTCAGTTATGTCACCAGTACTCTTCTCCTTCCTGTCAGTTATGTCACCAGTACTCTTCTCCTTCCTGTCAGTTGTCACCAGTACTCTTCTCCTTCCTGTCAGTTGTCACCAGTACTCTTCTCCTTCCTGTCAGTTATGTCACCAGTACTCTTCTCCTTCCTGTCAGTTATGTCACCAGTACTCTTCTCCTTCCTGTCAGTTATGTCACCAGTACTCTTCTCCTTCCTGTCAGTTGTCACCAGTACTCTTCTCCTTCCTGTCAGTTATGTCACCAGTACTCTTCTCCTTCCTGTCAGTTATGTCACCAGTACTCTTCTCCTTCCTGTCAGTTATGTCACCAGTACTCTTCTCCTTCCTGTCAGTTATGTCACCAGTACTCTACTCCTTCCTGTCAGTTATGTCACCAGTACTCTTCTCCTTCCTGTCAGTTATGTCACCAGTACTCTACTCCTTCCTGTCAGTTATGTCACCAGTACTCTTCTCCTTCCTGTCAGTTATGTCACCAGTACTCTTCTCCTTCCTGTCAGTTATGTCACCAGTACTCTTCTCCTTCCTGTCAGTTATGTCACCAGTACTCTTCTCCTTCCTGTCAGTTATGTCACCAGTACTCTTCTCCTTCCTGTCAGTTATGTCACCAGTACTCTTCTCCTTCCTGTCAGTTAGGTCACCAGTACTCTTCTCCTTCCTGTCAGTTATGTCACCAGTACTCTTCTCCTTCCTGTCAGTAGTCACCAGTACTCTTCTCCTTCCTGTCAGTTATGTCACCAGTACTCTTCTCCTTCCTGTCAGTTATGTCACCAGTACTCTTCTCCTTCCTGTCAGTTATGTCACCAGTACTCTTCTCCTTCCTGTCAGTTATGTCACCAGTACTCTTCTCCTTCCTGTCAGTTAGGTCACCAGTACTCTTCTCCTTCCTGTCAGTTATGTCACCAGTACTCTTCTCCTTCCTGTCAGTAGTCACCAGTACTCTTCTCCTTCCTGTCAGTTGTCACCAGTACTCTTCTCCTTCCTGTCAGTTATGTCACCAGTACTCTTCTCCTTCCTGTCAGTTATGTCACCAGTACTCTTCTCCTTCCTGTCAGTTATGTCACCAGTACTCTACTCCTTCCTGTCAGTTAGGTCACCAGTACTCTTCTCCTTCCTGTCAGTTATGTCACCAGTACTCTTCTCCTTCCTGTCAGTTAGGTCACCAGTACTCTTCTCCTTCCTGTCAGTTATGTCACCAGTACTCTTCTCCTTCCTGTCAGTTATGTCACCAGTACTCTTCTCCTTCCTGTCAGTTATGTCACCAGTACTCTTCTCCTTCCTGTCAGTTATGTCACCAGTACTTTTCTCCTTCCTGTCAGTTAGGTCACCAGTACTCTTCTCCTTCCTGTCAGTTATGTCACCAGTACTCTTCTCCTTCCTGTCAGTTATGTTCCCTGGAACTTCCATGAGGAAAAGCGGGGTGTTTACAACTTCACTGGGGATCGAGACCTGGAGAACTTCCTGGATCTGGCCAATCAGACTGGCCTCCTGGTGATCCTCCGCCCCGGACCCTACATCTGTGCAGAGTGGGAGATGGTAAGCACTACAGTACATCGAGGTATCTTCCTGTCAGAAGAGGCTGGTGAGTGGAAGACAGATTCATAGTAATGAATGGACTCAAAGTGCTGAATTCATTCCGTTCCAGTCATTACTATGAGCCTAAGTGCTGAATTCAATCTGTTCCAGTCATTACTATGAGCCTAAGTGCTGAATTCAATCTGTTCCAGTCATTACTATGAGCCTAAGTGCTGAATTCAATCTGTTCCAGTCATTACTATGAGCCTAAGTGCTGAATTCAATCCGTTCCAGTCATTACAATGAGCCCGTCCTCCGATTTTTAAAGGGCCACCATTACACTTTACATTTGGTCACAAAAGGAGACGCTCCTCTCCAGAGACAGTCAGACCCCCACTGCTTCCTTCACTATTGAGCTTGGTTTCCTTGACCTGCACTTTGTTATAAGACTTTCTCTGGTCAAAGTCAGGCCTTTCAGTAACACATTGGAAACTCACTACATCACATGGTGTGAGGCTGTAGTCTACTAGAAGTCCTATTCTCACCTGGGGGACCGTAGAGAGAGAGAGGGAAGTCCTATTCTCACCTGGGGGACTGTAGAGAGGGAGGGATGGAAGTCCTATTCTCACCTGGGGGACTGTAGAGAGAGAGGGAGGGATGGAAGTCCTATTCTCACCTGGGGGACCGTAGAGAGAGAGAGAGGGATGGAAGTCCTATTCTCACCTGGGGGACTGTAGAGAGAGAGAGGGATGGAAGTCCTATTCTCACCTGGGGGACCGTAGAGAGAGAGGGATGGACACTAAAGAGTCAGAAAGAGGAGGGATGTTTTGGTGTCATGCACCACTGAGTAACAGATGTTGTTTTGACTCTCCTCTTCCCCTTTCTCTCACAGTGTGTCAGCTGACAGAAATATCTGAGTCATGCTTGTAGACAGAAGTTCATTAAGTTTCTGTCTCTTTCAGGGTGGTTTACCAGCTTGGTTGCTCCAGAAACCAAACATTGTACTTCGCTCAGCAGATACAGGTATCATAAAACCATACTGCCAGTACAATCCTGGAACACAGGTATCATAAAACCATACTGCCAGTACCATCCCTTTTACACATATGAGTAATCCAGTGTTCTGGTTGGCTGCTTGTGTTTAATCAGTGCTTAATCCAGAGTTCTGGTTGGCTGCTTGTGTTTAATCAGTGCTTAATCCAGAGTTCTGGTTGGCTGCTTGTGTTTAATCAGTGCTTAATCCAGTGTTCTGGTTGGCTGCTTGTGTTTAATCAGTGCTTAATCCAGTGTTCTGGTTGGCTGCTTGTGTTTAATCAGTGCGTAATCCAGTGTTCTGGTTGGCTGCTTGTGTTTAATCAGTGCTTAATCCGGAGTTCTGGTTGGCTGCTTGTGTTTAATCAGTGCTTAATCCAGTGTTCTGGTTGGCTGCTTGTGTCTTTGATCCAGACTACCTGGAGGCAGTGAACACCTGGATGGCAGTGCTGCTCCCAAAGATGAGGAGATGGTTGTATACAAACGGAGGGAACATTATCACTGTGCAGGTACAGTTGAAGTCTCAAGTTTACATACACCTTAGCCAAATACATTTCAAACTCAGTTTTTCACAATTCCTGATATTTAATCCTAGTACAAATTCCCTGTTTTAGGTCAGTTAGGATCACCACTTTATTTAAAAAATGTGAAATGTCAGAATAATAGTAGAGTGATTTATTTCAGCTTTTATTTCTTTCCTCACATTCCCAGTGGGTCAGAAGTTTACATACATACATACACTCAATTAGTATTTGGTAGCATTGCCTTTAAATTGTTTAGCTTGGGTAGCCTTCCACAAACTTCCCACAATGAGTTGGGTGAATTTTGGCCCATTCCTCCTGACAGAGCTGGTGTAACAGAGTTAGGTTTGTGGGCCTCCTTGCTCGCACACGCTTTTTCAGCTCTGCCCACAGATGTTCTATGAAATTCAGGTCAGGGCTTTGATGGTCACTCCAATACCTTGACTTTGTTGTCCTTAAGCCATTTCGCCACAACTTTGGAAGTATGCTTGGGGTCATTGTCCATTTGGAAGACCCATTTGTGACCAAGCTTTAACTTCCTGACTGATGTCTTGAGATGTTTCTTCAATATATCCACATAATTGTCCTACCTCATGATGCCATCTATTTTGTGAAGTGCACCAGACCCTCCTGCAGCAAAGCATCCCCACAACATGATGCTGCCACCCCCATGCTTCACAGTTGGGATGGTGTTCTTCAGCTTGCAAGCCTCCCCCTTTTTCCTCCAAACATAACGATGGTCATAATGGCCAAACAGTTCTATTCCTGTTTCATCAGTCCAGAGGACATTTAAGTATATTTGTCCCCATGTGAAGTTGCAAACAATTGTTGGAAATATTACTTGTGTCATGCCCTAACCGACTTGCCAAAACTATAGTTTAACAAGAAATGTGTGGAGTGGTTGAAAAACGAGTTTCAATCTCCAACCTAAGTGTATGTAAACTTCCGACTTCAACTGTAGAGTCATTGTGCTCAGGAATGAATCCTTGATCCGGTTCTTTTCGTTCCTTCCTGTGACTCCACCAGGTAGAGAATGAGTATGGGAGCTACTATACGTGTGACTACAACTACATGCGGCATCTGAGGACCCTGTTCCAGTTCTTCCTGGGGGACAAAACTGTTCTCTTCACAACCGACGGGAACACGGACCGGGAAATGACCTGCGGGACCCTGGAGGGAATGTACGCCACTATAGACTTTGGGACAGGTAGGAACAGGACAGGTAGGAACAGGACAGGCAGGAACAGGACAGGTAGGGACAGGACAGGTAGGAACAGGACAGGCAGGAACAGGACAGGCAGGAACAGGACAGGTAGGGACAGGACAGGTAGGAACAGGACAGGCAGGAACAGGACAGGCAGGAACAGGACAGGTAGGAACAGGACAGGTAGGAACAGGACAGGTAGGAACAGGACAGGTAGGAACAGGACAGGCAGGAACAGGACAGGTAGGAACAGGACAGGCAGGAACAGGACAGGTAGGAACAGGACAGGCAGGACCAGGACAGGCAGGAACAGGACAGGTAGGAACAGGACAGGTAGGAACAGGACAGGTAGGAACAGGACAGGTAGGAACAGGACAAGCAGGAACAGGACAGGCAGGAACAGGACAGGTAGGAACAGGACAGGTAGGAACAGGACAGGTAGGAACAGGACAGGCAGGGAGTCGAGGAGCAGAGAGGTGTTGTAACAGAGTTGAGGAACAGAGAGGTGTTGTAACAGAGTTGAGGAACAGGAACAGAGAGGTGTTGTAACAGAGTTGAGGAACAGGAACAGAGAGGTGTTGTAGCAGAGTTGAGGAACAGGAACAGAGAGGTGTTGTAACAGAGTTGAGGAACAGGAACAGAGAGGTGTTGTAGCAGAGTTGAGGAACAGGAACAGAGAGGTGTTGTAACAGAGTTGAGGAACAGGAACAGAGAGGTGTTGTAACAGAGTTGAGGAACAGGAACAGAGAGGTGTTGTAGCAGAGTTGAGGAACAGGAACAGAGAGGTGTTGTAACAGAGTTGAGGAACAGGAACAGAGAGGTGTTGTAACAGAGTTGAGGAACAGGAACAGAGAGGTGTTGTAACAGAGTTGAGGAACAGGAACAGAGAGGTGTTGTAGCAGAGTTGAGGAACAGGAACAGAGAGGTGTTGTAACAGAGTTGAGGAACAGAGAGGTGGTGTAACAGAGTTGAGGAACAGAGAGGTGTTGTAACAGAGTCGAGGAACAGGAACAGAGAGGTGTTGTAACAGAGTCGAGGAACAGGAACAGAGAGGTGTTGTAACAGAGTTGAGGAACAGAGAGGTGTTGTAACAGAGTCGAGGAACAGGAACAGAGAGGTGTTGTAACAGAGTTGAGGAACAGAGAGGTGTTGTAACAGAGTCGAGGAACAGGAACAGAGAGGTGTTGTAACAGAGTTGAGGAAGAGGAGCAGAGAGGTGTTGTAGCAGAGTTGAGGAACAGGAGCAGAGAGGTGTTGTAACAGAGTTGAGGAACAGAGAGGTGTTGTAGCAGAGTTGAGGAACAGGAACAGAGAGGTGTTGTAACAGAGTTGAGGAACAGAGAGGTGTTGTAACAGAGTCGAGGAACAGGAACAGAGAGGTGTTGTAACAGAGTTGAGGAAGAGGAGCAGAGAGGTGTTGTAGCAGAGTTGAGGAACAGGAACAGAGAGGTGTTGTAACAGAGTCGAGGAACAGGAACAGAGAGGTGTTGTATCAGAGTTGAGGAACAGGAACAGAGAGGTGTTGTAACAGAGTTGAGGAACAGGAACAGAGAGGTGTTGTAGCAGAGTTGAGGAACAGGAACAGAGAGGTGTTGTAACAGAGTTGAGGAACAGGAGCAGAGAGGTGTTGTAACAGAGTTGAGGAACAGAGAGGTGTTGTAGCAGAGTTGAGGAACAGGAACAGAGAGGTGTTGTAACAGAGTTGAGGAACAGGAGCAGAGAGGTGTTGTAACAGAGTCGAGGAGCAGAGAGGTGTTGTAACAGAGTTGAGGAACAGGAACAGAGAGGTGTTGTAACAGAGTTGAGGAACAGGGAGGTGTTGTAACAGAGTCGAGGAACAGGAGCAGAGAAGTGTTGTAACAGAGTTGAGGAACAGGAACAGAGAGGTGTTGTAGCAGAGTTGAGGAACAGGAACAGAGAGGTGTTGTAGCAGAGTTGAGGAACAGGAACAGAGAGGTGTTGTAACAGAGTTGAGGAACAGAGAGGTGGTGTAACAGAGTCGAGGAACAGGAACAGAGAGGTGTTGTAACAGAGTTGAGGAACAGGAACAGAGAGGTGTTGTAGCAGAGTTGAGGAACAGGAACAGAGAGGTGTTGTAACAGAGTTGAGGAACAGGAACAGAGAGGTGTTGTAGCAGAGTTGAGGAACAGGAACAGAGAGGTGTTGTAACAGAGTTGAGGAACAGGAACAGAGAGGTGTTGTAGCAGAATTGAGGAACAGGAACAGAGAGGTGTTGTAACAGAGTTGAGGAACAGGAGCAGAGAGGTGTTGTAACAGAGTTGAGGAACAGAGAGGTGTTGTAGCAGAGTTGAGGAACAGGAACAGAGAGGTGTGGTAGCAGAGTCGAGGAACAGGAACAGAGAGGTGTTGTAACAGAGTTGAGGAACAGAGAGGTGTTGTAACAGAGTCGAGGAACAGGAGCAGAGAGGTGTTGTAGCAGAGTTGAGGAACAGGAATAGAGAGGTGTTGTAACAGAGTTGAGGAAAAGAGAGGTGTTGTAACAGAGTTGAGGAACAGGAACAGAGAGGTGTTGTAACAGAGTTGAGAAACAGGAGCAGAGAGGTGTTGTAGCAGAGTTGAGGAACAGGAGCAGAGAGGTGTTGTAACAGAGTCGAGGAACAGGAACAGAGAGGTGTTGTAACAGAGTTGAGGAACAGAGAGGTGTTGTAGCAGAGTTGAGGAACAGGAACAGAGAGGTGTTGTAACAGAGTTGAGGAACAGGAACAGAGAGGTGTTGTAACAGAGTTGAGGAACAGGAGCAGAGAGGTGTTGTAACAGAGTTGAGGAACAGAGAGGTGTTGTAGCAGAGTTGAGGAACAGGAACAGAGAGGTGTTGTAACAGAGTTGAGGAACAGGAGCAGAGAGGTGTTGTAACAGAGTTGAGGAACAGGGACAGAGAGGTGTTGTAGCAGAGTTGAGGAACAGGAGCAGAGAGGTGTTGTAACAGAGTCGAGGAACAGGAGCAGAGAGGTGTTGTAACAGAGTTGAGGAACAGGGACAGAGAGGTGTTGTAGCAGAGTTGAGGAACAGGAGCAGAGAGGTGTTGTAACAGAGTCGAGGAACAGGAACAGAGAGGTGTTGTAACAGAGTTGAGGAACAGGGACAGAGAGGTGTTGTAGCAGAGTTGAGGAACAGGAGCAGAGAGGTGTTGTAACAGAGTCGAGGAACAGGAACAGAGAGGTGTTGTAACAGAGTTGAGGAACAGGAGCAGAGAGGTGTTGTAACAGAGTCGAGGAACAGGAGCAGAGAGGTGTTGTAACAGAGTTGAGGAACAGGGACAGAGAGGTGTTGTAGCAGAGTTGAGGAACAGGAGCAGAGAGGTGTTGTAACAGAGTCGAGGAACAGGAGCAGAGAGGTGTTGTAACAGAGTTGAGGAACAGGGACAGAGAGGTGTTGTAGCAGAGTTGAGGAACAGGAGCAGAGAGGTGTTGTAACAGAGTCGAGGAACAGGAACAGAGAGGTGTTGTAACAGAGTTGAGGAACAGGGACAGAGAGGTGTTGTAGCAGAGTTGAGGAACAGGAGCAGAGAGGTGTTGTAACAGATTCGAGGAACAGGAGCAGAGAGGTGTTGTAACAGAGTTGAGGAACAGAGAGGTGTTGTAGCAGAGTTGAGGAACAGGAACAGAGAGGTGTTGTAACAGAGTTGAGGAACAGGAGCAGAGAGGTGTTGTAACAGAGTTGAGGAACAGGGACAGAGAGGTGTTGTAGCAGAGTTGAGGAACAGGAGCAGAGAGGTGTTGTAACAGAGTTGAGGAACAGGAGCAGAGAGGTGTTGTAACAGAGTTGAGGAACAGGAGCAGAGAGGTGTTGTAACAGAGTTGAGGAACAGGAGCAGAGAGGTGTTGTAACAGAGTTGAGGAACAGGAGCAGAGAGGTGTTGTAACAGAGTTGAGGAACAGGAACAGAGAGGTGTTGTAACAGAGTTGAGGAACAGAGAGGTGTTGTAACAGAGTCGAGGAACAGGAGCAGAGAGGTGTTGTAGCAGAGTTGAGGAACAGGAACAGAGAGGTGTTGTAACAGAGTCGAGGAACAGGAGCAGAGAGGTGTTGTAGCAGAGTTGAGGAACAGGAGCAGAGAGGTGTTGTAGCAGAGTTGAGGAACAGGAGCAGAGAGGTGTTGTAACAGAGTTGAGGAACAGAGAGGTGTTGTAACAGAGTCGAGGAACAGGAGCAGAGAGGTGTTGTATCAGAGTTGAGGAACAGGAACAGAGAGGTGTTGTAGCAGAGTTGAGGAACAGGAACAGAGAGGTGTTGTAACAGAGTCGAGGAACAGGAACAGAGAGGTGTTGTAGCAGAGTTGAGGAACAGGAACAGAGAGGTGTTGTAACAGAGTTGAGGAACAGGAACAGAGAGGTGTTGTAACAGATTCGAGGAACAGGAACAGAGAGGTGTTGTAGCAGAGTTGAGGAACAGGAACAGAGAGGTGTTGTAACAGAGTTGAGGAACAGGAACAGGGAGGTGTTGTAACAGAGTTGAGGAACAGGAGCAGAGAGGTGTTGTAACAGAGTTGAGGAACAGGAACAGAGAGGTGTTGTAACAGAGTTGAGGAACAGAGAGGTGTTGTAACAGAGTTGAGGAACAGAGAGGTGTTGTAACAGAGTCGAGGAACAGGAACAGAGAGGTGTTGTAACAGAGTTGAGGAACAGGGAGGTGTTGTAACAGAGTCGAGGAACAGGAACAGAGAGGTGTTGTAACAGAGTTGAGGAACAGGAACAGAGAGGTGTTGTAACAGAGTTGAGGAACAGGAACAGAGAGGTGTTGTAACAGATTCGAGGAACAGGAACAGAGAGGTGTTGTAACAGAGTTGAGGAACAGGAACAGAGAGGTGTTGTAACAGAGTTGAGGAACAGAGAGGAGTTGTTACATAGTTGCCAGCACATCGTTTTTAAAAGGCCCCTTCTTTTGTTCTCCGCTCAGACGTCAACATATCCCAAGCTTTTAGTCGGCAGAGGAGATTTGAACCAAGAGGCCCTCTGGTGAGAAGTCGTTTTTACAACTTCATATATTAGATGTTGATGTAGTACCATGACCAGACTAAACTATTAGATGTTGATGATGTAGTACCATGACCAGACTAAACTATTAGATGATGATGTAGTACCATGACCAGACTAAACTATTAGATGATGTAGTACCATGACCAGACTAAACTATTAGATGATGATTATGTAGTACCATGACCAGACTAAACTATTAGATGATGTAGTACCATGACCAGACTAAACTATTAGATGATGATTATGTAGTACCATGACCAGACTAAACTATTAGATGATGTAGTACCATGACCAGACTAAACTATTAGATGATGTAGTACCATGACCAGACTAAACTATTAGATGATGATGTAGTTCCATGACCAGACTAAACTATTAGATGATGTAGTACCATGACCAGACTAAACTATTAGATGTTGATGTAGTACCATGACCAGACTAAACTATTAGATGATGATTATGTAGTACCATGACCAGACTAAACTATTAGATGATGTAGTACCATGACCAGACTAAACTATTAGATGATGTAGTACCATGACCAGACTAAACTATTAGATGATGTAGTACCATGACCAGACTAAACTATTAGATGTTGATGTAGTACCATGACCAGACTAAACTATTAGATGATGATTATGTAGTACCATGACCAGACTAAACTATTAGATGATGTAGTACCATGACCAGACTAAACTATTAGATGATGATTATGTAGTACCATGACCAGACTAAACTATTAGATGATGATGTAGTACCATGACCAGACTAAACTATTAGATGATGATGTAGTACCATGACCAGACTAAACTATTAGATGATGATGTAGTACCATGACCAGACTAAACTATTAGATGATGATGTAGTACCATGACCAGACTAAACTATTCGATGATGATGATGTAGTACCATGACCAGACTAAACTATTCGATGATGATGATGTAGTACCATGACCAGACTAAACTATTAGATGATGATGATGTAGTACCATGACCAGACTAAACTATTAGATGATGATTATGTAGTACCATGACCAGACTAAACTATTAGATGATGATGTAGTACCATGACCAGACTAAACTATTAGATGATGATGTAGTACCATGACCAGACTAAACTATTAGATGATGTAGTACCATGACCAGACTAAACTATTAGATGATGTAGTACCATGACCAGACTAAACTATTAGATGTTGATGTAGTACCATGACCAGACTAAACTATTAGATGTTGATGTAGTACCATGACCAGACTAAACTATTAGATGATGTAGTACCATGACCAGACTAAACTATTAGATGATGATGTAGTACCATGACCAGACTAAACTATTAGATGATGTAGTACCATGACCAGACTAAACTATTAGATGATGATGTAGTTCCATGACCAGACTAAACTATTAGATGATGATGATGTAGTACCATGACCAGACTAAACTATTAGATGATGATGTAGTTCCATGACCAGACTAAACTATTAGATGATGTAGTACCATGACCAGACTAAACTATTAGATGATGTAGTACCATGACCAGACTAAACTATTAGATGATGTAGTACCATGACCAAACTAAAATTTAGATGATGTAGTACCATGACCAGACTAAACTATTAGGTGTTGATGTAGTACCATGACCAGACTAAACTATTAGATGATGTAGTACCATGACCAGACTAAACTATTAGATGATGTAGTACCATGACCAGACTAAACTATTAGATGATGATGTAGTTCCATGACCAGACTAAACTATTAGATGATGATTATGTAGTACCATGAGCAGACTAAACTATTAGATGATGATGTAGTACCATGACCAGACTAAACTATTAGATGATGATGTAGTACCATGACCAGACTAAACTATTAGATGATGATGTAGTACCATGACCAGACTAAACTATTAGATGATGTAGTACCATGACCAGACTAAACTATTAGATGATGTAGTACCATGACCAGACTAAACTATTAGATGATGTAGTACCATGACCAGACTAAACTATTAGATGATGATGTAGTTCCATGACCAGACTAAACTATTAGATGATGATGATGTAGTACCATGACCAGACTAAACTATTAGATGATGATGTAGTTCCATGACCAGACTAAACTATTAGATGATGTAGTACCATGACCAGACTAAACTATTAGATGATGTAGTACCATGACCAGACTAAACTATTAGATGATGTAGTACCATGACCAGACTAAACTATTAGATGATGTAGTACCATGACCAGACTAAACTATTAGGTGTTGATGTAGTACCATGACCAGACTAAACTATTAGATGATGTAGTACCATGACCAGACTAAACTATTAGATGATGATGTAGTACCATGACCAGACTAAACTATTAGATGATGTAGTACCATGACCAGACTAAACTATTAGATGATGTAGTACCATGACCAGACTAAACTATTAGATGTTGATGTAGTACCATGACCAGACTAAACTATTAGATGTTGATGTAGTACCATGACCAGACTAAACTATTAGATGATGTAGTACCATGACCAGACTAAACTATTAGATGATGATGTAGTACCATGACCAGACTAAACTATTAGATGATGTAGTACCATGACCAGACTAAACTATTAGATGATGATGTAGTTCCATGACCAGACTAAACAATTAGATGATGTAGTACCATGACCAGACTAAACTATTAGATGATGATGTAGTTCCATGACCAGACTAAACTATTAGATGATGATTATGTAGTACCATGAGCAGACTAAACTATTAGATGATGATGTAGTACCATGACCAGACTAAACTATTAGATGATGATGTAGTATCATGACCAGACTAAACTATTAGATGATGATGTAGTACCATGACCAGACTAAACTATTAGATGATGATGTAGTACCATGACCAGACTAAACTATTAGATGATGATGTAGTACCATGACCAGACTAAACTATTAGATGATGTAGTACCATGACCAGACTAAACTATTAGATGATGTAGTACCATGACCAGACTAAACTATTAGATGATGATGTAGTTCCATGACCAGACTAAACTATTAGATGATGATGATGTAGTACCATGACCAGACTAAACTATTAGATGATGATGTAGTTCCATGACCAGACTAAACTATTAGATGATGTAGTACCATGACCAGACTAAACTATTAGATGATGATGTAGTTCCATGACCAGACTAAATTATTATATGATGATGTAGTACCATGACCAGACTAAACTATTAGATGATGATGTAGTACCATGACCAGACTAAACTATTAGATGATGTAGTACCATGACCAGACTAAACTATTAGATGATGTAGTACCATGACCAGACTAAACTATTAGATGATGATGTAGTACCATGACCAGACTAAACTATTAGATGATGTAGTACCATGACCAGACTAAACTATTAGATGTTGATGTAGTACCATGACAAGACTAAACTATTAGAGAATGTAGTACCATGACCAGAATAAAATATTAGATGATGTAGTACCATGACAAGACTAAACTATTAGAGAATGTAGTACCATGACCAGACTAAACTATTAGATGATGTAGTACCATGACCAGACTAAACTATTAGATAATGATGTAGTACCATGACCAGACTAAACTATTAGATGTTGATGTAGTACCATGACCAGACTAAACTATTAGATGATGTAGTACCATGACCAGACTAAACTATTAGATAATGATAAAGTACCATGACCAGACTAAACTATTAGATGATGTAGTACCATGACCAGACTAAACTATTAGATGATGATGTAGTACCATGACCAGACTAAACTATTAGATGATGTAGTACCATGACCAGACTAAACTATTAGATGATGATGTAGTTCCATGACCAGACTAAACTATTAGATGATGTAGTACCATGACCAGACTAAACTATTAGATGATGATGATGTAGTACCATGACCAGACTAAACTATTAGATGATGTAGTACCATGACCAGACTAAACTCTTTGATGATGATGTAGTACCATGACCAGGCTAAACTATTAGATGATGATTATGTAGTACCATGACCAGACTAAACTATTAGGTGTTGATGTAGTACCATGACCAGACTAAACTGTTAGATGATGATGTAGTACCATGACCAGACTAAACTATTAGATGATGTAGTACCATGACCAGACTAAACTATTAGATGATGTAGTACCATGACCAGACTAAACTATTAGATGATGATGTAGTACCATGACCAGACTAAACTATTAGATGATGTAGTACCATGACCAGACTAAACTATTAGATGATGTAGTACCATGACCAGACTAAACTGTTAGATGATGATGTAGTACCATGACCAGACTAAACTATTAGATTATTTAGTACCATGACCAGACTAAACTATTAGATGTTGATGTAGTACCATGACCAGACTAAACTATTAGATATGTAGTACCATGACCAGACTAAACTATTAGATGATGATGATGTAGTACCATGACCAGTCTAAACTATTAGATGATAATGTAGTTCCATGACCAGACTAAACTATTAGATGATGATGATGTAGTACCATGACCAGACTAAACTATTAGATATGTAGTACCATGACCAGACTAAACTATTAGATGATGATGATGTAGTACCATGACCAGACTAAACTATTAGATGATGATGTAGTACCATGACCAGACTAAACTATTAGATGATGATGTAGTACCATGACCAGACTAAACTATTAGATGATGTAGTACCATGACCAGACTAAACTATTAGATGATGTAGTACCATGACCATACTAAACTGTTAGATGATGATGTAGTACCATGACCAGGCTAAACTATTAGATGATGATTATGTAGTACCATGACCAGACTAAACTATTAGGTGTTGATGTAGTACCATGACCAGACTAAACTGTTAGATGATGATGTAGTACCATGACCAGACTAAACTATTAGATGATGTAGTACCATGACCAGACTAAACTATTAGATGATGATGATGTAGTACCATGACCAGACTAAACTATTAGATGATGTAGTACCATGACCAGACTAACCTGTTAGATGATGTAGTACCATGACCAGACTAAACTATTAGATGATGATGATGTAGTACCATGACCAGACTAAACTATTAGATGATGATGTAGTACCATGACCAGACTAAACTGTTAGATGATAATGTAGTACCATGACCAGACTAAACTATTAGATGTTGATGATGTAGTACCATGACCAGACAAATCTCCTGTGTGTTCCAGGTGAACTCTGAGTTCTACACGGGGTGGCTGGACCACTGGGGGGACCAGCATGCTCAGGTGGACACCCAGAAGGTCAGCAGGATGCTGGGGGAGATGCTCAGCATTGGGGCCAGCGTCAACATGTAGGTCCTCGAACCCTCTGTGTATGATAGAAGTGCCAAAGGTTTCATAAAAAAGGAACAATGTGATTGGTAAGGTGCCGTAGTAAGGAACAATGTGATTGGTAAGGAGCCGTAGTAAGGAACAATGTGATTGGTAAGGAGCCGTAGTAAGGAACAATGTGATTGGTAAGGTGTTGTAGTAAGGAACAATGTGATTGGTAAGGTGCCGTAGTAAGGAACAATGTGATTGGTAAGGTGCCGTAGTAAGGAACAATGTGATTGGTAAGGTGCCGTAGTAAGGAACAATGTGATTGGTAAGGAGCCGTAGTAAGGAACAATGTGATTGGTAAGGAGCCGTAGTAAGGAACAATGTGATTGGTAAGGTGCCGTAGTAAGGAACAATGTGATTGGTAAGGTGCCGTAGTAAGGAACAATGTGATTGGTAAGGTGCCGTAGTAAGGAACAATGTGATTGGTAAGGTGCCGTAGTAAGGAACAATGTGATTGGTAAGGTGCCGTAGTAAGGAACAATGTGATTGGTAAGGTGCCGTAGTAAGGAACAATGTGATTGGTAAGGTGCCGTAGTAAGGAACAATGTGATTGGTAAGGAGCCGTAGTAAGGAACAATGTGATTGGTAAGGTGCCGTAGTAAGGAACAATGTGATTGGTAAGGTGCCGTAGTAAGGAACAATGTGATTGGTAAGGTGCCGTAGTAAGGAACAATGTGATTGGTAAGGTGCCGTAGTAAGGAACAATGTGATTGGTAAGGTGCCGTAGTAAGGAACAATGTGATTGGTAAGGTGCCGTAGTAAGGAACAATGTGATTGGTAAGGTGCCGTAGTAAGGAACAATGTGATTGGTAAGGAGCCGTAGTAAGGAACAATGTGATTGGTAAGGTGCCGTAGTAAGGAACAATGTGATTGGTAAGGTGCCGTAGTAAGGAACAATGTGATTGGTAAGGTGCCGTAGTAAGGAACAATGTGATTGGTAAGGTGCCGTAGTAAGGAACAATGTGATTGGTAAGGTGCCGTAGTAAGGAACAATGTGATTGGTAAGGTGCCGTAGTAAGGAACAATGTGATTGGTAAGGTGCCGTAGTAAGGAACAATGTGATTGGTAAGGTGCCGTAGTAAGGAACAATGTGATTGGTAAGGTGCCGTAGTAAGGAACAATGTGATTGGTAAGGTGCCGTAGTAAGGAACAATGTGATTGGTAAGGTGCCGTAGTAAGGAACAATGTGATTGGTAAGGTGCCGTAGTAAGGAACAATGTGATTGGTAAGGTGCCGTAGTAAGGAACAATGTGATTGGTAAGGTGCCGTAGTAAGGAACAATGTGATTGGTAAGGTGCCGTAGTAAGGAACAAGCTAAATTAATAAGCTTTTTTAAATTTTGAATCATCTCACACAACATAACAAAAGCAGTTGTTCTATTCTCTCACTACAGGTATATGTTTGAAGGAGGGACCAACTTCGGCTACTGGAATGGTTGGTTTAATAGCCTGTATCAATATTTCCTTCATTAAGTCTCGTATACCAATCATTTAATACTGTCGAAGTATAACTTGTTGTTCCCTCATGTTAACCCTGTAGGATCAGCTGTTGTTGTGTTAACCCTGTAGGAGCAGCTGTAGTTGTGTTAACCCTGTAGGATCAGCTGTAGTTGTGTTAACCCTGTAGGATCAGCTGTTGTTGTGTTAACCCTGTAGGATCAGATGTATAACTGTTGTTGTGTTAACCCTGTAGGAGCAGATGTATAACTGTAGTTGTGTTAACCCTGTAGGATCAGCTGTAGTTGTGTTAACCCTGTAGGATCAGCTGTTGTTGTGTTAACCCTGTAGGATCAGATGTATAACTGTAGTTGTGTTAACCCTGTAGGATCAGCTGTAGTTGTGTTAACCCTGTAGGAGCAGCTGTAGTCGTGTTAACCCTGTAGGATCAGATGTAGTTGTGTTAACCCTGTAGGAGCAGCTGTAGTCGTGTTAACCCTGTAGGATCAGCTGTAGTTGTGTTAACCCTGTAGGATCAGATGTATAACTGTAGTTGTGTTAACCCTGTAGGATCAGCTGTAGTTGTGTTAACCCTGTAGGATCAGATGTAGTTGTGTTAACCCTGTAGGATCAGATGTATAACTGTAGTTGTGTTAACCCTGTAGGATCAGCTGTAGTTGTGTTAACCCTGTAGGATCAGATGTAGTTGTGTTAACCCTGTAGGATCAGCTGTAGTTGTGTTAACCCTGTAGGATCAGATGTATAACTGTAGTTGTGTTAACCCTGTAGAAGCAGCTGTAGTTGTGTTAACCCTGTAGGATCAGCTGTAGTTATGTTAACCCTGTAGGATCAGATGTATAACTGTAGTTGTGTTAACCCTGTAGGATCAGCTGTATAACTGTAGTTGTGTTAACCCTGTAGGATCAGATGTAGTTGTGTTAACCCTGTAGGATCAGATGTATAACTGTAGTTGTGTTAACCCTGTAGGAGCAGCTGTAGTTGTGTTAACCCTGTAGGATCAGATGTATAACTGTTGTTGTGTTAACCCTGTAGGATCAGATGTATAACTGTAGTTGTGTTAACCCTGTAGGATCAGCTGTAGTTGTGTTAACCCTGTAGGATCAGCTGTAGTTGTGTTAACCCTGTAGGATCAGATGTAGTTGTGTTAACCCTGTAGGATCAGCTGTAGTTGTGTTAACCCTGTAGGATCAGCTGTAGTTGTGTTAACCCTGTAGGATCAGATGTAGTTGTGTTAACCCTGTAGGATCAGATGTATAACTGTAGTTGTGTTAACCCTGTAGGATCAGCTGTAGTTGTGTTAACCCTGTAGGAGCAGCTGTAGTTGTGTTAACCCTGTAGGATCAGCTGTAGTTGTGTTAACCCTGTAGGATCAGATGTAGTCGTGTTAACCCTGTAGGATCAGATGTATAACTGTAGTTGTGTTAACCCTGTAGGATCAGATGCATAACTGTAGTTGTGTTAACCCTGTAGGAGCAGCTGTAGTTGTGTTAACCCTGTAGGATCAGCTGTAGTTGTGTTAACCCTGTAGGATCAGATGTATAACTGTAGTTGTGTTAACCCTGTAGGATCAGATGTAGTTGTGTTAACCCTGTAGGATCAGATGTAGTTGTGTTAACCCTGTAGGATCAGATGTATAACTGTAGTTGTGTTAACCCTGTAGGAGCAGCTGTAGTTGTGTTAACCCTGTAGGATCAGATGTATAACTGTTGTTGTGTTAACCCTGTAGGATCAGATGTATAACTGTAGTTGTGTTAACCCTGTAGGATCAGATGTATAACTGTAGTTGTGTTAACCCTGTAGAAGCAGCTGTAGTTGTGTTAACCCTGTAGGATCAGATGTATAACTGTTGTTGTGTTAACCCTGTAGGATCAGATGTATAACTGTAGTTGTGTTAACCCTGTAGGATCAGATGTATAACTGTAGTTGTGTTAACCCTGTAGGAGCAGATGTAGTTGTGTTAACCCTGTAGGATCAGATGTAGTTGTGTTAACCCTGTAGGATCAGATGTATAACTGTAGTTGTGTTAACCCTGTAGGATCAGCTGTTGTTGTGTTAACCCTGTAGGATCAGATGTATAACTGTAGTTGTGTTAACCCTGTAGGATCAGATGTAGTCGTGTTAACCCTGTAGGATCAGCTGTAGTTGTGTTAACCCTGTAGGAGCAGATGTAGTTATGTTAACCCTGTAGGATCAGATGTATAACTGTAGTTGTGTTAACCCTGTAGGATCAGATGTAGTCGTGTTAACCCTGTAGGATCAGCTGTAGTTGTGTTAACCCTGTAGGATCAGATGTATAACTGTAGTTGTGTTAACCCTGTAGGATCAGCTGTAGTTGTGTTAACCCTGTAGGAGCAGATGTAGTTATGTTAACCCTGTAGGATCAGATGTATAACTGTAGTTGTGTTAACCCTGTAGAAGCAGCTGTAGTTGTGTTAACCCTGTAGGAGCAGCTGTAGTTGTGTTAACCCTGTAGGATCAGATGTATAACTGTTGTTGTGTTAACCCTGTAGGATCAGATGTATAACTGTAGTTGTGTTAACCCTGTAGGATCAGATGTATAACTGTAGTTGTGTTAACCCTGTAGGATCAGATGTAGTCGTGTTAACCCTGTAGGATCAGCTGTAGTTGTGTTAACCCTGTAGGAGCAGATGTAGTTATGTTAACCCTGTAGGATCAGATGTATAACTGTAGTTGTGTTAACCCTGTAGGATCAGATGTAGTCGTGTTAACCCTGTAGGATCAGCTGTAGTTGTGTTAACCCTGTAGGATCAGATGTATAACTGTAGTTGTGTTAACCCTGTAGGATCAGCTGTAGTTGTGTTAACCCTGTAGGAGCAGATGTAGTTATGTTAACCCTGTAGGATCAGATGTATAACTGTAGTTGTGTTAACCCTGTAGGATCAGCTGTAGTTGTGTTAACCCTGTAGGATCAGATGTAGTCGTGTTAACCCTGTAGGATCAGCTGTAGTTGTGTTAACCCTGTAGGATCAGATGTATAACTGTTGTTGTGTTAACCCTGTACAAGCAGATGTATAACTGTAGTTGTGTTAACCCTGTAGGATCAGATGTATAACTGTAGTTGTGTTAACCCTGTAGGAGCAGCTGTAGTTGTGTTAACCCTGTAGGATCAGATGTATAACTGTTGTTGTGTTAACCCTGTAGGAGCAGATGTATAACTGTAGTTGTGTTAACCCTGTAGGATCAGATGTAGTCGTGTTAACCCTGTAGGATCAGCTGTAGTTGTGTTAACCCTGTAGGAGCAGATGTAGTTATGTTAACCCTGTAGGATCAGATGTATAACTGTAGTTGTGTTAACCCTGTAGGATCAGATGTAGTCGTGTTAACCCTGTAGGATCAGCTGTAGTTGTGTTAACCCTGTAGGATCAGATGTATAACTGTAGTTGTGTTAACCCTGTAGGATCAGCTGTAGTTGTGTTAACCCTGTAGGATCAGATGTAGTTGTGTTAACCCTGTAGGATCAGATGTATAACTGTTGTTGTGTTAACCCTGTAGGATCAGATGTATAACTGTAGTTGTGTTAACCCTGTAGGATCAGATGTAGTTGTGTTAACCCTGTAGGATCAGATGTATAACTGTAGTTGTGTTAACCCTGTAGGATCAGATGTAGTTGTGTTAACCCTGTAGGATCAGATGTATAACTGTAGTTGTGTTAACCCTGTAGGATCAGATGTAGTTGTGTTAACCCTGTAGGATCAGATGTAGTCGTGTTAACCCTGTAGGAGCAGATGTATAACTGTAGTTGTGTTAACCCTGTAGGATCAGCTGTAGTTGTGTTAACCCTGTAGGATCAGATGTATAACTGTAGTTGTGTTAACCCTGTAGGATCAGATGTATAACTGTTGTTGTGTTAACCCTGTAGGAGCAGCTGTTGTTGTGTTAACCCTGTAGGAGCAGCTGTTGTTGTGTTAACCCTGTAGGAGCAGCTGTAGTCGTGTTAACCCTGTAGGATCAGCTGTATAGCTGTAGTTGTGTTAACCCTGTAGGAGCAGCTGTAGTTGTGTTAACCCTGTAGGATCAGCTGTATAACTGTAGTTGTGTTAACCCTGTAGGATCAGATGTATAACTGTTGTTGTGTTAACCCTGTAGGATCAGATGTATAACTGTAGTTGTGTTAACCCTGTAGGATCAGCTGTATAACTGTAGTTGTGTTAACCCTGTAGGATCAGATGTAGTTGTGTTAACCCTGTAGGATCAGCTGTATAACTGTAGTTGTGTTAACCCTGTAGGATCAGATGTAGTTGTGTTAACCCTGTAGGATCAGCTGTAGTTGTGTTAACCCTGTAGGATCAGCTGTATAACTGTAGTTGTGTTAACCCTGTAGGATCAGCTGTAGTTGTGTTAACCCTGTAGGATCAGCTGTAGTTGTGTTAACCCTGTAGGATCAGATGTATAACTGTAGTTGTGTTAACCCTGTAGGATCAGCTGTAGTTGTGTTAACCCTGTAGGATCAGCTGTAGTTGTGTTAACCCTGTAGGATCAGCTGTAGTTGTGTTAACCCTGTAGGATCAGCTGTAGTTGTGTTAACCCTGTAGGATCAGCTGTATAACTGTAGTTGTGTTAACCCTGTAGGATCAGATGTATAACTGTAGTTGTGTTAACCCTGTAGGATCAGCTGTTGTTGTGTTAACCCTGTAGGATCAGATGTATAACTGTAGTTGTGTTAACCCTGTAGGATCAGCTGTATAACTGTAGTTGTGTTAACCCTGTAGGATCAGCTGTAGTTGTGTTAACCCTGTAGGATCAGATGTAGTCGTGTTAACCCTGTAGGATCAGATGTAGTTGTGTTAACCCTGTAGGATCAGATGTATAACTGTAGTTGTGTTAACCCTGTAGGATCAGATGTATAACTGTTGTTGTGTTAACCCTGTAGGATCAGATGTATAACTGTAGTTGTGTTAACCCTGTAGGATCAGCTGTAGTTGTGTTAACCCTGTAGGATCAGATGTAGTTGTGTTAACCCTGTAGGATCAGATGTATAACTGTAGTTGTGTTAACCCTGTAGGATCAGCTGTAGTTGTGTTAACCCTGTAGGATCAGATGTAGTCGTGTTAACCCTGTAGGATCAGATGTAGTTGTGTTAACCCTGTAGGATCAGATGTATAACTGTAGTTGTGTTAACCCTGTAGGATCAGCTGTAGTTGTGTTAACCCTGTAGGAGCAGCTGTAGTTGTGTTAACCCTGTAGGATCAGCTGTAGTTGTGTTAACCCTGTAGGATCAGCTGTAGTTGTGTTAACCCTGTAGGATCAGATGTATAACTGTAGTTGTGTTAACCCTGTAGGAGCAGCTGTAGTTGTGTTAACCCTGTAGGATCAGCTGTAGTTGTGTTAACCCTGTAGGAGCAGATGTAGTTATGTTAACCCTGTAGGATCAGATGTATAACTGTAGTTGTGTTAACCCTGTAGGATCAGCTGTAGTTGTGTTAACCCTGTAGGATCAGATGTATAACTGTAGTTGTGTTAACCCTGTAGGAGCAGCTGTAGTTGTGTTAACCCTGTAGGAGCAGCTGTAGTTGTGTTAACCCTGTAGGATCAGCTGTAGTTGTGTTAACCCTGTAGGAGCAGATGTAGTTATGTTAACCCTGTAGGATCAGATGTATAACTGTAGTTGTGTTAACCCTGTAGGATCAGCTGTTGTTGTGTTAACCCTGTAGGATCAGATGTAGTTGTGTTAACCCTGTAGGATCAGATGTATAACTGTAGTTGTGTTAACCCTGTAGGAGCAGCTGTAGTTGTGTTAACCCTGTAGGATCAGATGTAGTTGTGTTAACCCTGTAGGATCAGATGTAGTTGTGTTAACCCTGTAGGATCAGCTGTAGTTGTGTTAACCCTGTAGGAGCAGCTGTAGTTGTGTTAACCCTGTAGGAGCAGATGTAGTTGTGTTAACCCTGTAGGATCAGCTGTAGTTGTGTTAACCCTGTAGGATCAGCTGTTGTTGTGTTAACCCTGTAGGATCAGATGTATAACTGTAGTTGTGTTAACCCTGTAGGATCAGCTGTTGTTGTGTTAACCCTGTAGGATCAGATGTATAACTGTAGTTGTGTTAACCCTGTAGGAGCAGATGTATAACTGTAGTTGTGTTAACCCTGTAGGATCAGATGTATAACTGTTGTTGTGTTAACCCTGTAGGATCAGATGTAGTTGTGTTAACCCTGTAGGATCAGATGTAGTTGTGTTAACCCTGTAGGAGCAGATGTATAACTGTAGTTGTGTTAACCCTGTAGGAGCGGACCATGATAACAGGTTTAGGTCGGTAGTGACCAGTTATGACTACAACGCCCCTCTGTCTGAGGCAGGAGACCCTACAGAGAAACTACTGGCCATACGGGACACCATCAGCAAGGTAACAACCCTTAACCTGTCCTAACCCAGTAGAGAATATACTGGCCATACGGAACACCATCACCATGGTAACAACCCTTAACCTGTCCTAACCCAGTAGAGAATATACTGGCCATACGGAACACCATCAGCAAGGTAACAACCCTTAACCTGTCCTAACCCAGTAGAGAATATACTGGCCATACGGAACACCATCACCATGGTAACAACCCTTAACCTGTCCTAACCCAGTAGAGAATATACTGGCCATACGGAACACCATCAGCAAGGTAACAACCCTTAACCTGTCCTAACCCAGTAGAGAATATACTGGCCATACGGAACACCATCAGCAAGGTAACAACCCTTAACCTGTCCTAACCCAGTAGAGAATATACTGGCCATACGGAACACCATCACCATGGTAACAACCCTTAACCTGTCCTAACCCAGTAGAGAATATACTGGCTATACGGGACACCATCACCATGGTAACAACCCTTAACCTGTCCTAACCCAGTAGAGAATATACTGGCCATACGGAACACCATCACCATGGTAACAAGCCTAACCCTTAACATGCCCTAACCCAGTAGAGAATATACTGGCCATACGGAACACCATCACCATGGTAACAACCCTTAACCTGTCCTAACCCAGTAGAGAATATACTGGCCATACGGAACACCATCACCATGGTAACAACCCTTAACCTGTCCTAACCCAGTAGAGAATATACTGGCCATACGGGACACCATCACCATGGTAACAAGACTGGAACAAACCCACAGGACTCAGTTCATCTTAGGTTATGTCCCAAATGGCACTCTATGCCCTATATAGTGCACTACTTGACCAAGACCCATAGTGCTCTAGTGTATTATATAGGGCATACTAGGATGCACGGGCTCTGGTCAAAAGTATCACACTATATAGAGAGGCATTTGATGACATATATGGTATTGATGACATGTATGTTGTATGTTAATACTGGCTATATTTTCCCCTTTCTAGTTCAGAGACATCCCTGTGGGTCCCATGCCCCCAGCCTCTCCCAAGATGGCCTATGGCTTTGTGACTCTGACAATGGTATGGGCTTATTTACAGCATACTTGTTACAGCATACTTTACTACCAGGACCCAGCCTTATTACAGCATACTTTACTACCAGGACCCAGCCTTGTTATAGCATACTTTACTACCAGGACCCAGCCTTGTTATAGCATACTTTACTACCAGGACCCAGCCTTGTTATAGCATACTTTACTACCAGGACCCAGCCTTATTACAGCATACTTTACAACCAGGGCCCAGCCTTATTACAGCATACTTTACTACCAGGACCCAGCCTTATTACAGCATACTTTACTACCAGGACCCAGCCTTATTACAGCATACTTTACTACCAGGACCCAGCCTTATTACAGCATACTTTACAACCAGGACCCAGCCTTATTACAGCATACTTTACAACCAGGGCCCAGCCTTGTTATAGCATACTTTACTACCAGGACCCAGCCTTATTACAGCATACTTTACAACCAGGGCCCAGCCTTATTACAGCATACTTTACTACCAGGACCCAGCCTTATTACAGCATACTTTACAACCAGGACCCAGCCTTATTACAGCATACTTTACAACCAGGACCCAGCCTTATTACAGCATACTTTACAACCAGGACCCAGCCTTATTACAGTATACTTTACAACCAGGACCCAGCCTTATTACAGCATACTTTACAACCAGGACCCAGCCTTATTACAGCATACTTTACAACCAGGACCCAGCCTTATTACAGCATACTTTACAACCAGGACCCAGCCTTATTACAGCATACTTTACAACCTGGACCCAGCCTTATTACAGCATACTTTACTACCAGGACCCAGCCTTATTACAGCATACTTTACAACCAGGACCCAGTCTTATTACAGCATACTTTACTACCAGGACCCAGCCTTATTACAGCATACTTTACTACCAGGACCCAGCCTTATTATAGCATACTTTACTAGCAGGACCCAGCCTTATTACAGCATACTTTACAACCAGGACCCAGCCTTATTACAGCATACTTTACTACCATCAACCACCACAGTGCCTTATTACAGCACTAGAGTGTGGCCACTTGGAGACACCAGTTAGTCCTCTCACTAACCCCCAGTCTGGAGAGGTGTGTGGCCACTTGGAGACAGCAGTAAGTCCTCTCACTAACCCCCAGTCTGGAGAGGTGTGTGGCCACTTGGAGACACCAGTTAGTCCTCTCACTAACCCCCAGTCTGGAGAGGTGTGTGGCCACTTGGAGACACTAGTAAGTCCTCTCACTAACCCCCAGTCTGGAGAGGTGTGTGGCCACTTGGAGACACCAGTTAGTCCTCTCACTAAACCCCAGTCTGGAGAGGTGTGTGGCCACTTGGAGACAGCAGTAAGTCCTCTCACTAACCCCCAGTCTGGAGAGGTGTGTGGCCACTTGGAGACACCAGTTAGTCCTCTCACTAACCCCCAGTCTGGAGAGGTGTGTGGCCACTTGGAGACACCAGTTAGTCCTCTCACTAACCCCCAGTCTGGAGAGGTGTGTGGCCACTTGGAGACAGCAGTAAGTCCTCTCACTAACCCCCAGTCTGGAGAGGTGTGTGGCCACTTGGAGACACCAGTTAGTCCTCTCACTAACCCCCAGTCTGGAGAGGTGTGTGGCCACTTGGAGACAGCAGTAAGTCCTCTCATTCAACCCCTTGTCATAGTTTTTTCTTATGTTGTACCTACCCCACATATTCTGGTCATGTTACTGAATGTATCCAGAGTATTTTCAGATTCCGTTATCAACAAATGTGACAAAGTACAGTAAATGTAAAATGCACATAAAATCAACAGTGTGATGTGTGGAAGCAAGTCTTGTTTGGATTCCTCACTTTAGTGTAATCAGTATATTCCGCCAAAAGCGAACAAGAAACTGCTCACCCTGAGGTGGGGCTCCTAGGAGCCGGGGACTTTAATGCAGGGAAACTTCAATCCGTTTTACCAAATCTCTATCAACATGTTAAATGTGCAAACAGAGGGGGGAAAAAAACTCTGGACCACCTTTACTCCACACACAGAGAGACGCGTACAAAGCTCTCCCTCTAGACCACCTTTACTCCACACACAGAGAGACGCGTACAAAGCTCTCCCTCTAGACCACCTTTACTCCACACAGAGAGACGCGTACAAAGCTCTCCCTCTAGACCACCTTTACTCCACACAGAGAGACGCGTACAAAGCTCTCCCTCTAGACCACCTTTACTCCACACAGAGAGACGCGTACAAAGCTCTCCCTCTAGACCACCTTTACTCCACACACAGAGAGACGCGTACAAAGCTCTCCCTCTAGACCACCTTTACTCCACACAGAGAGACGCGTACAAAGCTCTCCCTCTAGACCACCTTTACTCCACACAGAGAGACACGTACAAAGCTCTCCCTCTAGACCACCTTTACTCCACACAGAGAGACGCGTACAAAGCTCTCCCTCTAGACCACCTTTACTCCACACAGAGAGACGCGTACAAAGCTCTCCCTCTAGACCACCTTTACTCCACACACAGAGACGCGTACAAAGCTCTCCCTCTAGACCACCTTTACTCCACACACAGAGACGCGTACAAAGCTCTCCCTCTAGACCACCTTTACTCCACACAGAGAGACGCGTACAAAGCTCTCCCTCTAGACCACCTTTACTCCACACACAGAGACGCGTACAAAGCTCTCCCTCTAGACCACCTTTACTCCACACAGAGAGACGCGTACAAAGCTCTCCCTCTAGACCACCTTTACTCCACACACAGAGAGACGCGTACAAAGCTCTCCCTCTAGACCACCTTTACTCCACACAGAGAGACGCGTACAAAGCTCTCCCTCTAGACCACCTTTACTCCACACACAGAGACGCGTACAAAGCTCTCCCTCTAGACCACCTTTACTCCACACACAGAGACGCGTACAAAGCTCTCCCTCTAGACCACCTTTACTCCACACACAGAGACGCGTACAAAGCTCTCCCTCTAGACCACCTTTACTCCACACACAGAGACGCGTACAAAGCTCTCCCTCACCCTCCATTTGGCAAATCTGACCATAATTCTATCCTGTTAGCACAGACAGGAATATGTTCCGGGATTCTTCCTATGGCATTGAGGAGTACAGCACATCAGTCACTGGCTTCATCAATAAGTGCATCGATGACATCATTCCCACAGTGACCGTACATACAGTTGTGGCCAAAAGTTGAGAATGACACAAATATTAATTTCCAAAGTTTGCTGCTTCAGTGTCTTTAGATATTTTTGTCAGATGTTACTATGGAATACTGAAGTATAATTACAAGCATTTCATAAGTGTCAAAGGCTTTTATTGACAATTACATGAAGTTGATGCAAAGAGTCAATATTTGCAGTGTTGACCCTTCTTTTTCAAGACCTCTGCAATCCGCCCTGGCATACTGTCAATTAACTTCTGGGCCACATCCTGACTGATGCAGCCCATTCTTGCATAATTAATGCTTGGAGTTTGTCAGAATTTGTGGGGTTTTGTTTGTCCACCCACCTCTTGAGGATTGACCACAAGTTCTCAATGGGATTAAGGTCTGGGGAGTTTCCTGGCCATGGACCCAAAATATCGATGTTTTGTTCCCTGAGCCACTTAGTTATCACTTTTGACTTATGGCAAGGTGCTCCATCGTGCTGGAAAAGGCATTGTTCATCACCAAACTGTTCCTGGATGGTTGGGAGAAGTTGCTCTCGGAGGATGTGTTGGTACCATGCTGTGTTCTTAGGCAAAATTGTGAGTGAGCCCACTCCCTTGGCTGAGAAGCAACCCCACACAAGTGAGCCCACTCCCTTGGCTGAGAAGCAACCCCACACATGTGAGCCCACTCCCTTGGCTGAGAAGCAACCCCACACATGTGAGCCCACTCCCTTGGCTGAGAAGCAACCCCACACATGAATGTTCTCAGGATGCTTTACTGTTGGCATGACACAGGACTGATGGTAGCTCTCACCTTGTCTTCTCTGGACAAGCTTTTATCCGGATGCCCCAAATAATCAAAGGGGATTCATCAGAGAGAAAATGACTTTACCCCAGTCCTCAGCAGTCCAATCCCTGTACCTTTTACAGAATATCAGTCTGTCCCTGATGTTTTTCCTGGAGAGAAGTGGCTTCTTTGCTGCCCTTCTTGACACCAGGCCATCCTCCTAAAGGTCTTCGCCTCACTGTGGGTGCAGATGCACTCACACCTGCCTGTTGCCAATCCTGAACAAGCTCTGTACTGGTGGTGCCCCGATCCCGCAGCTGAATTAACTTTAGGAGACAGTCCTGGCGCTTGCAAATAAATTCATTAAAAATCCTACAATGTGATTTTCCGGATTTTTTTCTAATTTTGTCTGTCATAGTTGCAGTGTACCTATGATGAAAATGTCAGGCCTCTCATCTTTTTAAGTGGGAGAACTTGCACAATTGGTGGCTGACTAAATACTTTTTTGCCCCACTGTATGTATGTATGTATATATATATATATATATATGTTTGTTTTATCTACCAAAGAAATGTGTGGATGACCTGCAGGTTGTAAACCAATGCCCTAAGAGAAATAAATCGCAGTACAACATGATGTATGACTTCAACGTCTGCTCTGTTTGGTAGGTAGGGAACCTCAGCAGCCTGTTGGACACGCTGTCACCTCAGGGTCCTGTCCGGTCACTGTACCCTCTGTCTTTTGAAGAGATGAAGCAGGTAGGTCTCTATCCTGGGAAACCATCTGGTATAGTTATGGAAGGTAGGTCTCTATCCTGGGAAAGCATCTGGTATAGTTATGGAAGGTAGGTCTCTATCCTGGGAAAGCATCAGGTATAGTTATGGAAGGTAGGTCTCTATCCTGGGACACCATCTGGTATAGTTATGGAAGGTAGGTCTCTATCCTGGGACACCATCTGGTATAGTTATGGAAGGTAGGTCTCTATCCTGGGAAAGCATCAGGTATAGTTATGGAAGGTAGGTCTCTATCCTGGGACACCATCTGGTATAGTTATGGAAGGTAGGTCTCTATCCTGGGACACCATCAGGTATAGTTATGGAAGGTAGGTCTCTATCCTGGGACACCATCTGGTATAGTTATGGAAGGTAGGTCTCTATCCTGGGACACCATCTGGTACAGTGCCTTGCGAAAGTATTCGGCCCCCTTGAACTTTGTGACCTTTTGCCACATTTCAGGCTTCAAACATGAAGATATAAAACTGTATTTTTTTGTGAAGAATCAACAACAAGTGGGACACAATCATGAAGTGGAACGACATTTATTGGATATTTCAAACTTTTTTAACAAATCAAGAACTGAAAAATTGGGCATGCAAAATTATTCAGCCCCCTTAAGTTAATACTTTGTAGCGCCACCTTTTGCTGCGATTAGAGCTGTAAGTCGCTTGGGGTATGTCTCTATCAGTTTTGCACATCGAGAGACTGACATTTTTTCCCATTCCTCCTTGCAAAACAGCTCGAGCTCAGTGAGGTTGGATGGAGAGCATTTGTGAACAGCAGTTTTCAGTTCTTTCCACAGATTCTCGATTGGAGTCAGGTCTGGACTTTGACTTGGCCATTCTAACACCTGGATAAGTTTATTTTTGAACCATTTCATTGTAGATTTTGCTTTATGTTTTGGATCATTGTCTTGTTGGAAGACAAATCTCCGTCCCAGTCTCAGGTCTTTTGCAGACTGCATCAGGTTTTCTTCCAGAATGGTCCTGTATTTGGCTCCATCCATCTTCCCATCAATTTTAACCATCTTCCCTGTCCCTGCTGAAGAAAAGCAGGCCCAAACCATGATGCTGCCACCACCATGTTTGACAGTGGGGATGGTGTGTTCAGCTGTGTTGCTTTTACGCCAAACATAACGTTTTGCATTGTTGCCAAAAAGTTCAATTTTGGTTTCATCTGACCAGAGCACCTTCTTCCACATGTTTGGTGTGTCTCCCAGGTGGCTTGTGGCAAACTTTAAACAACACTTTTTATGGATATCTTTAAGAAATGGCTTTCTTCTTGCCACTCTTCCATAAAGGCCAGACTTGTGCAATATACGACTGATTGTTGTCCTATGGACAGAGTCTCCCACCTCAGCTGTAGATCTCTGCAGTTCATCCAGAGTGATCATGGGCCTCTTGGCTGCATCTCTGATCAGTCTTCTCCTTGTATGAGCTGAAAGTTTAGAGGGACGGCCAGGTCTTGGTAGATTTGCAGTGGTCTGATACTACTTCCATTTCAATATTATCGCTTGCACAGTGCTCATTGGGATGTTTAAAGCTTGGGAAATCTTTTTGTATCCAAATCCGGCTTTAAACTTCTTCACAACAGTATCTCGGAACTGCCTGGTGTGTTCCTTGTTCTTCATGATGCTCTCTGCGCTTTTAACGGACCTCTGAGACTATCACAGTGCAGGTGCATTTATACGGAGACTTGATTACACACAGGTGGATTGTATTTATCATCATTAGTCATTTAGGTCAACATTGGATCATTCAGAGATCCTCACTGAACTTCTGGAGAGAGTTTGCTGCACTGAAAGGGGCTGAATAATTTTGCACGCCCAATTTTTCAGTTTTTGATTTGTTAAAAAAGTTTGAAATATCCAATAAATGTCGTTCCACTTCATGATTGTGTCCCACTTGTTGTTGATTCTTCACAAAAAAATACAGTTTTATATCTTTATGTTTGAAGCCTGAAATGTGGCTAAAGGTCGCAAAGTTCAAGGGGGCCGAATACTTTTGCAAGGCACTGTATAGTTATGGAAGGTAGGTCTCTATCCTGGGACACCATCTGGTATAGTTATGGGAGGTAGGTCTCTATCCTGGGACACCATCTGGTATAGTTATGGAAGGTAGATCTAAGAAACAATTCACATTGTTTTAACTTTACTTAATGTGTTTAATGTTGTACCTATTCTGTTGGTTAGTACTATGGCTTCATGCTGTACCGGACCAAGCTGCCCAGGGACCTGCCAGAAGACACACCCCTAATCTCTCCTCTGAATGGGGTTCATGACCGGGCATATGTCTCCGTCTGTGGGGTAGGTGTCTATCTGTGGGGTAGGTGTCTGTCTGTCCGTGGGGTAGGTGTCTGTCTGTCCGTGGGGTAGGTGTCCGTCCGTCTGTGGGGTAGGTGTCCGTCTGTCCTGAATGGAGTTTATGACTGGGCATGTCTGTCTGGGGTAGATGTTTGTCCATGGGGTAGGTGTCCATCTGTCCTGAATGGGGTTCATGACCGGCCATAGGTGTTTGTCTGTCTTAATGGGGTAGGTGTCTGTCTGTCTTAATGGGGTAGGTGTCTGTCTGTCTTAATGGGGTAGGTGTCTGTCTTGTCTTAATGGGGTAGGTGTCTGCCTTGTCTTAATGGGGTAGGTGTCTGCCTTGTCTTAATGGGGTAGGTGTCTGTCTATCTTAATGGGGTAGGTGTCTGTCTGTCACACCACTAGTGCTGTCCTCGTCTGGTCATTCAGACGGTGCCCCTACTGGTGGTGGAAAACGTATGTATGTATGTGTACATTTAATTTTGCAACGTGAGCGGTGGTCAGAATGTCAGGCGCGGTTCCAGAATCTTACATAAGTATTCAATGTTGTACAGAGATTGTGTGATGGTCAGCATGTTGTAGAGGTTGTGTGATGGTTTTGTCCTGTGCATGTTGTACAGAGGTTGTGTGATGGTTTTGTCCTGTCAGCATGTTGTACAGAGGTTGTGTGATGGTTTTGTCCTGTCAGCATGTTGTACAGAGGTTGTGTGATGGTTTTGTCCTGTCTGCATGTTGTACAGAGGTTGTGTGATGGTTTTGTCCTGTCAGCATGTTGTACAGAGGTTGTGTGATGGTTTTGTCCTGTCTGCATGTTGTACAGAGGTTGTGTGGTGGTTTTGTCCTGTCTGCATGTTGTACAGAGGTTGTGTGATGGTTTTGTCCTGTCTGCATGTTGTACAGAGGTTGTGTGATGGTTTTGTCCTGTCAGCATGTTGTACAGAGGTTGTGTGATGGTTTTGTCCTGTCTGCATGTTGTACAGAGGTTGTGTGATGGTTTTGTCCTGTCTGCATGTTGTACAGAGGTTGTGTGATGGTTTTGTCCTGTCTGCATGTTGTAGAGGCTGTGTCCTGCTCCTATACAGGTGTTCCAGGGGCTGCTGGAGAGAGACACGACTCTGGTGATGAACCTAACAGGGAAGCAGGGGGACCAGGTTGATGTTCTAGTAGAGAACATGGGACGAGTCAACTTTGGCAGCAAGATCAACGACTTCAAGGCAAGTCTAGCACTCAGGCTAAGGAATGGACTTACAGTTGAGCACCAACAGTCTGGCACTCAGGCTAAGGAATGGACTTACAGTTGAGCACCAACAGTCTGGCACTCAGGCTAAGGAATGGACTTACAGTTGAGCACCAACAGTCTGGCACTCAGGCTAAGGAATGGACTTACAGTTGAGCACCAACAGTCTGGTACTCAGGCTAAGGAATGGACACACAGTTGATTTGTCGGTCATGTCTGTGTTTTGCAGGGCCTGTTGAGTAACCTGATCCTTGGTAAAGATGTGCTGACAGATTGGCAGATCTACCGTCTGGACATTGATGGAGCCATCGCCTCCGGATGGCCCCAGTCAGGCCAGCGACGCTCCCCGCCCAACCCAGTCAGAGGGCCCTCAGATGGGCCAGTCTTCTACCAGGGCACCCTGCCTCCCAACGGTCTGGCCTGGGACACCTTTCTCCGGCTCAATGAATGGACCAAGGTGAGGACATAATCAATACTGAGTCTTTTTACCATCTGGCTCACTAAGTACAGAAATACTAGTGTAGTACTTATCCAATATGGAGATCGATGAACACAATGGCTCTCGGAAGAACAAGAGTCAAACAGGCATGTGTTCACTATGAGTTCCTTCTTGGGGTCAAATCCAAAACTGAGACCGTCTCCCCTCTGCTCCCAGGGACAGGTGTGGATCAACGGGGTGAACCTGGGCAGGTACTGGCCTAAGAGAGGTCCCCAGCAGACCCTGTACGTCCCGGGGCCCCTGCTCAGCCCCACCCAGCCCAACAACATCACAGTCCTGGAGCTAGAGAGGGCCCCTCCTCACACCAGGGTCCTCTTCATGGACCGGCCTCAGCTCGACAGCACTGCTGGCAAGACATCACAGCTACAGGCCACAGACAGACAGACATGACATCACAGCTACAGGCCACAGACAGACAGACATGACATCACAGCTACAGACAACAGACATGGCATCACAGCTACAGATCACAGACAGACATGACAGCTACAGATCACAGACACATGACATCACAGCTCCAGATCACAGACAGACATGACATCACAGCTACAGATCACAGACAGACATGACATCACAGCTACAGATCAGACAGACATGACAGCTACAGATCACAGACAGACATGACATCACAGCTACAGATCAGACAGACATCACAGCTCCAGATCACAGACAGACATGACATCACAGCTACAGATCACAGACAGACATGACATCACAGCCACAGACAGCAAGTCATTACCTCAGAGAATCAGTTTCTTCATAGTTGACACACAGAGACGACAGCCAGCCAATCAATCAATCCCTCCGAATAAGTCTCTGTCCAACCACTTATCTGCAGCATGAGCTAATACACTCCAATCGTCTATCAATCAATGTATGAGTAGCATATCCTGTATCAATTCACTTCAGCACTCGTTTCTACGGACTTCCGTCTATAACAAATGAAACAACCTCTGAGCCAGACTTTCAGTTTCTGTTCCTCGGTCTCTGCTGCATCTGATCTGTTTAAAGGCAACTTAAGGTTTGGTTTTCAGTGTTGAGCTCACGCAGGTATGAATAAATAGATGACAGTATTATGGTAATCATTGTTTGGACATGATTTAATAACATGAGTTGCTGTGCTTCTGTCAGATACTGTCCGTTTTGGCACGTTACTATATACCTATTTTCATAAAAACACTGTGTACATGAATAAACAGTTTCATCATCACATGTACAGCTGAATTAATATGGTTTATTATTCCATTCCACACCAACAGTGATTTCATTTGACACCGGTTCAGACCCGGTTCAGACCCGGTTCAGACCCGGTTCAGACCCCAGCTCTGCCTCCTTTCCTGAAACGATCAGCTCCATTTAAAAGGCAACCTGCTTTCACGGTAAACGCTGCATGTTCAAGGCTCAAATCGGAAAATGACCTTTCAGATTTCCAACGGTGCTACAAGGCAGATCTTCTGAGATAAACTGAATCGTAACAAAGCTGCTCGTCTCGGAGTCACCAGGTCCAGTTTTCATCTAAAGTTATCCATCTGGATTTTGGCCTATTTGATGGGATTAAATGCATAGAATATAATGAATAGAACAGGAGTCCCCATTCGTATGTTATATTAATTATATTTCTGTGCATTTTAATCCTATCAGATGGGCAACATCAAGATCACTGGGCCCTGCAGATTGACTGAGGTCTGTGGCTTGGCTTAGTAAGGTCTCTGGGTCTGCGTGCTCTGTCCCCACCAACCAATAGATTAGTAGGCCTGAGGCTTCTATAGTGAAGTGGCAACAGTATGGTAGGGTTGTGGCGGTAGCAACATGAAAGTCAGTTTCCTGCCCTGCTCCTGTTAGCCACATTAGCCTTGCGGTGCTCCTGGACACAGCGAGGGGTGCAGAAGCTGAAGTCTAGGTACTGAAACGGAACCTTTCCCACCAGGGACTCCCCACACTGCCAACACCGCCTGGTAGAGAGGAGAGAACATGGAGTTAGCTAGAAAAACACTAGACTCCTAGATGATACTGTACCAACAGGACACTAGACTCCTAGAGGATACTGTATACGACAGGACACTAGACTCCTAGAGGATACTGTATACGACAAGACACTAGACTCCTAGATGATACTGTATACGACAGGACACTAGACTCCTAGAGGATACTGTATACGACAGGACACTAGACTCCTAGAGGATACTGTATATGACAGGACACTAGACTCCTAGATGATACTGTATACGACAGGACACTAGACTCCTAGATACTGTATACGACAGGACACTAGACTCCTAGATGATACTGTATACGACAGGACACTAGACTCCTAGATGACACTGTATACGACAGGACACTAGACTCCTAGATGATACTGTACCAACAGGACACTAGACTCCTAGATGATACTGTACCAACAGGACACTAGACTCCTAGAGGATACTGTATACGACAGGACACTAGACTCCTAGAGGATACTGTATATGACAGGACACTAGACTCCTAGAGGATACTGTATATGACAGGACACTAGACTCCTAGATGATACTGTACCAACAGGACACTAGACTCCTAGATGATACTGTATATGACAGGACAGAACACTAGACTGCTAGATGATACTGTACCAACAGGACACTAGACTCCTAGATGATACTGTATATGACAGGACACTAGACTCCTAGATGATACTGTATAGGACAGAACACTAGACTCCTAGATGATACTGTACCAACAGGACACTAGACTCCTAGATGATACTGTACCAACAAGACACTAGACTCCTAGATGATACTGTATATGACAGGACACTAGACTCCTAGATGATACTGTACCAACAAGACACTAGACTCCTAGATGATACTGTATATGACAGGACACTAGACTCCTAGATAATACTGTACCAACAGGACACTAGACTCCTAGATGATACTGTATATGACAGGACACTAGACTCCTAGATGATACTGTACCAACAGGACACTAGACTCCTAGAGGATACTGTATATGGCAGGACACTAGACTCCTAGATGATACTGTATATGACAGGACACTAGACTCCTAGATGACACTGTATATGACAGGACACTAGACTCCTAGATGACACTGTATATGACAGGACACTAGACTCCTAGATGACACTGTATATGACAGGACACTAGACTCCTAGATGATACTGTATACGACAGGACACTAGACTCCTAGATGATACTGTATATGACAGGACACTAGACTCCTAGATGATACTGTATATGACAGGACACTAGACTCCTAGATGATACTGTATACGACAGGACACTAGACTCCTAGATGATACTGTATACGACAGGACACTAGACTCCTAGATGATACTGTATACGACAGGACACAAGACTCCTAGATGATACTGTATACGACAGGACACTAGACTCCTAGATGATACTGTATACGACAGGACACTAGACTCCTAGATGATACAGTACCAACAGGACACTAGACTCCTAGATGATACTGTACCAACAGGACACTAGACTCCTAGATGATACTGTATATGACAGGACACTAGACTCCTAGATGATACTGTATATGACAGGACACTAGACTAATAGATGATACTGTACCAACAGGACACTAGACTCCTAGATGATACTGTATATGATAGGACACTAGACTCCTAGATGATACTGTATATGATAGGACACTAGACTCCTAGATGATACTGTACCAACAGGACACTAGTCTCCTAGATGATACTGTATATGACAGGACACTAGACTCCTAGATGATACTGTATATGACAGGACAGGACACTAGACTCCTAGATGATACTGTACCAACAGGACACTAGACTCCTAGAGGATACTGTATACGACAGGACACTAGACTCCTAGATGATACTGTATATGACAGGACACTAGACTCCTAGAGAATACTGTACCAACAGGACACTAGACTCCTAGATGATACTGTATATGACAGGACACTAGACTCCTAGAGGATACTGTATATGACAGGACACTAGACTCCTAGATGATACTGTATATGACAGGACACTAGACTCCTAGATGATACTGTATATGACAGGACACTAGACTCCTAGATGATACTGTATATGACAGGACACTAAACTCCTAGATGATACTGTACCAACAGGACACTAGACTCCTAGATGATACTGTATATGACAGGACACTAGACTCCTAGATGATACTGTATATGACAGGACACTAGACTCCTAGATGATACTGTATATGACAGGACACTAGACTCCTAGATGATACTGTACCAACAGGACACTGGACTCCTAGAGGATACTGTATACGACAGGACACTAGACTCCTAGAGGATACTGTATATGACAGGACACTAGACTCCTAGAGGATACTGTATACGACAGGACACTAGACTCCTAGATGATACTGTATACGACAGGACACTAGACTCCTAGATGATACTGTATATGACAGGACACTAGACTCCTAGATGATACTGTATACGACAGGACACTAGACTCCTAGAGGATACTGTATATGACAGGACACTAGACTCCTAAATGATACTGTATATGACAGGACACTAGACTCCTAGATGATACTGTATATGACAGGACACTAGACTCCTAGATGATACTGTATATGACAGGACACTAGACTCCTAGATGATACTGTACCAACAGGACACTAGACTCCTAGAGGATACTGTATACGACAGGACACTAGACTCCTAGAGGATACTGTATATGACAGGACACTAGACTCCTAGAGGATACTGTATACGACAGGACACGACTCCTAGATGATACTGTATACGACAGGACACTAGACTCCTAGATGATACTGTATATGACAGGACACTAGACTCCTAGATGATACTGTATACGACAGGACACTAGACTCCTAGAGGATACTGTATATGACAGGACACTAGACTCCTAGATGATACTGTACCAACAGGACACTAGACTCCTAGAGGATACTGTACCAACAGGACACTAGACTCCTAGAGGATACTGTACCAACAGGACACTAGACTCCTAGATGATACTGTACCAACAGGACACTAGACTCCTAGATGATACTGTATATGACAGGACACTAGACTCCTAGATGATACTGTATATGACAGGACACTAGACTCCTAGATGATACTGTACCAACAGGACACTAGACTCCTAGATGATACTGTATATGATAGGACACTAGACTCCTAGATGATACTGTATATGATAGGACACTAGACTCCTAGATGATACTGTACCAACAGGACACTAGTCTCCTAGATGATACTGTATATGACAGGACACTAGACTCCTAGATGATACTGTATATGACAGGACAGGACACTAGACTCCTAGATGATACTGTACCAACAGGACACTAGACTCCTAGAGGATACTGTATACGACAGGACACTAGACTCCTAGATGATACTGTATATGACAGGACACTAGACTCCTAGATGATACTGTATATGACAGGACACTAGACTCCTAGATGATACTGTATATGACAGGACACTAAACTCCTAGATGATACTGTACCAACAGGACACTAGACTCCTAGATGATACTGTATATGACAGGACACTAGACTCCTAGATGATACTGTATATGACAGGACACTAGACTCCTAGATGATACTGTATATGACAGGACACTAGACTCCTAGATGATACTGTACCAACAGGACACTAGACTCCTAGAGGATACTGTATATGACAGGACACTAGACTCCTAGAGGATACTGTATATGACAGGACACTAGACTCCTAGAGGATACTGTATACGACAGGACACTAGACTCCTAGATGATACTGTATACGACAGGACACTAGACTCCTAGATGATACTGTATATGACAGGACACTAGACTCCTAGATGATACTGTATACGACAGGACACTAGACTCCTAGAGGATACTGTATATGACAGGACACTAGACTCCTAGATGATACTGTATATGACAGGACACTAGACTCCTAGATGATACTGTATATGACAGGACACTAGACTCCTAGATGATACTGTACCAACAGGACACTAGACTCCTAGAGGATACTGTATACGACAGGACACTAGACTCCTAGAGGATACTGTATATGACAGGACACTAGACTCCTAGAGGATACTGTATACGACAGGACACTAGACTCCTAGATGATACTATATACGACAGGACACTAGACTCCTAGATGATACTGTATATGACAGGACACTAGACTCCTAGATGATACTGTATACGACAGGACACTAGACTCCTAGAGGATACTGTATATGACAGGACACTAGACTCCTAGATGATACTGTACCAACAGGACACTAGACTCCTAGAGGATACTGTACCAACAGGACACTAGACTCCTAGAGGATACTGTACCAACAGGACACTAGACTCCTAGATGATACTGTACCAACAGGACACTAGACTCCTAGATGATACTGTATATGACAGGACACTAGACTCCTAGATGATACTGTATATGACAGGACACTAGACTCCTAGATGATACTGTATATGACAGGACACTAGACTCCTAGATGACACTGTATATGACAGGACACTAGACTCCTAGATGATACTGTACCAACAGGACACTAGACTCCTAGAGGATACTGTATACGACAGGACACTAGACTCCTAGAGGATACTGTATATGACAGGACACTAGACTCCTAGATGATACTGTATACGACAGGACACTAGACTCCTAGATACTGTATACGACAGGACACTAGACTCCTAGATGATACTGTATACGACAGGACACTAGACTCCTAGATGACACTGTATACGACAGGACACTAGACTCCTAGATGATACTGTACCAACAGGACACTAGACTCCTAGATGATACTGTACCAACAGGACACTAGACTCCTAGAGGATACTGTATACGACAGGACACTAGACTCCTAGAGGATACTGTATATGACAGGACACTAGACTCCTAGATGATACTGTACCAACAGGACACTAGACTCCTAGATGATACTGTATATGACAGGACAGAACACTAGACTGCTAGATGATACTGTACCAACAGGACACTAGACTCCTAGATGATACTGTATATGACAGGACACTAGACTCCTAGATGATACTGTATAGGACAGAACACTAGACTCCTAGATGATACTGTACCAACAGGACACTAGACTCCTAGATGATACTGTACCAACAAGACACTAGACTCCTAGATGATACTGTATATGACAGGACACTAGACTCCTAGATAATACTGTACCAACAAGACACTAGACTCCTAGATGATACTGTATATGACAGGACACTAGACTCCTAGATAATACTGTACCAACAGGACACTAGACTCCTAGATGATACTGTATATGACAGGACACTAGACTCCTAGATGATACTGTACCAACAGGACACTAGACTCCTAGAGGATACTGTATATGGCAGGACACTAGACTCCTAGATGATACTGTATATGACAGGACACTAGACTCCTAGATGACACTGTATATGACAGGACACTAGACTCCTAGATGACACTGTATATGACAGGACACTAGACTCCTAGATGACACTGTATATGACAGGACACTAGACTCCTAGATGATACTGTATACGACAGGACACTAGACTCCTAGATGATACTGTATATGACAGGACACTAGACTCCTAGATGATACTGTATATGACAGGACACTAGACTCCTAGATGATACTGTATACGACAGGACACTAGACTCCTAGATGATACTGTATACGACAGGACACTAGACTCCTAGATGATACTGTATACGACAGGACACAAGACTCCTAGATGATACTGTATACGACAGGACACTAGACTCCTAGATGATACTGTATACGACAGGACACTAGACTCCTAGATGATACAGTACCAACAGGACACTAGACTCCTAGATGATACTGTACCAACAGGACACTAGACTCCTAGATGATACTGTATATGACAGGACACTAGACTCCTAGATGATACTGTATATGACAGGACACTAGACTAATAGATGATACTGTACCAACAGGACACTAGACTCCTAGATGATACTGTATATGATAGGACACTAGACTCCTAGATGATACTGTATATGATAGGACACTAGACTCCTAGATGATACTGTACCAACAGGACACTAGTCTCCTAGATGATACTGTATATGACAGGACACTAGACTCCTAGATGATACTGTATATGACAGGACAGGACACTAGACTCCTAGATGATACTGTACCAACAGGACACTAGACTCCTAGAGGATACTGTATACGACAGGACACTAGACTCCTAGATGATACTGTATATGACAGGACACTAGACTCCTAGAGAATACTGTACCAACAGGACACTAGACTCCTAGATGATACTGTATATGACAGGACACTAGACTCCTAGAGGGTACTGTATATGACAGGACACTAGACTCCTAGATGATACTGTATATGACAGGACACTAGACTCCTAGATGATACTGTATATGACAGGACACTAGACTCCTAGATGATACTGTATATGACAGGACACTAAACTCCTAGATGATACTGTACCAACAGGACACTAGACTCCTAGATGATACTGTATATGACAGGACACTAGACTCCTAGATGATACTGTATATGACAGGACACTAGACTCCTAGATGATACTGTATATGACAGGACACTAGACTCCTAGATGATACTGTACCAACAGGACACTGGACTCCTAGAGGATACTGTATACGACAGGACACTAGACTCCTAGAGGATACTGTATATGACAGGACACTAGACTCCTAGAGGATACTGTATACGACAGGACACTAGACTCCTAGATGATACTGTATACGACAGGACACTAGACTCCTAGATGATACTGTATATGACAGGACACTAGACTCCTAGATGATACTGTATACGACAGGACACTAGACTCCTAGAGGATACTGTATATGACAGGACACTAGACTCCTAGATGATACTGTATATGACAGGACACTAGACTCCTAGATGATACTGTATACGACAGGACACTAGACTCCTAGATGATACTGTATATGACAGGACACTAGACTCCTAGATGATACTGTATACGACAGGACACTAGACTCCTAGAGGATACTGTATATGACAGGACACTAGACTCCTAGATGATACTGTACCAACAGGACACTAGACTCCTAGAGGATACTGTACCAACAGGACACTAGACTCCTAGAGGATACTGTACCAACAGGACACTAGACTCCTAGATGATACTGTACCAACAGGACACTAGACTCCTAGATGATACTGTATATGACAGGACACTAGACTCCTAGATGATACTGTATATGACAGGACACTAGACTCCTAGATGATACTGTACCAACAGGACACTAGACTCCTAGATGATACTGTATATGATAGGACACTAGACTCCTAGATGATACTGTATATGATAGGACACTAGACTCCTAGATGATACTGTACCAACAGGACACTAGTCTCCTAGATGATACTGTATATGACAGGACACTAGACTCCTAGATGATACTGTATATGACAGGACAGGACACTAGACTCCTAGATGATACTGTACCAACAGGACACTAGACTCCTAGAGGATACTGTATACGACAGGACACTAGACTCCTAGATGATACTGTATATGACAGGACACTAGACTCCTAGATGATACTGTATATGACAGGACACTAGACTCCTAGATGATACTGTATATGACAGGACACTAAACTCCTAGATGATACTGTACCAACAGGACACTAGACTCCTAGATGATACTGTATATGACAGGACACTAGACTCCTAGATGATACTGTATATGACAGGACACTAGACTCCTAGATGATACTGTATATGACAGGACACTAGACTCCTAGATGATACTGTACCAACAGGACACTAGACTCCTAGAGGATACTGTATACGACAGGACACTAGACTCCTAGAGGATACTGTATATGACAGGACACTAGACTCCTAGAGGATACTGTATACGACAGGACACTAGACTCCTAGATGATACTGTATACGACAGGACACTAGACTCCTAGATGATACTGTATATGACAGGACACTAGACTCCTAGATACTGTATACGACAGGACACTAGACTCCTAGAGGATACTGTATATGACAGGACACTAGACTCCTAGATGATACTGTATATGACAGGACACTAGACTCCTAGATGATACTGTATATGACAGGACACTAGACTCCTAGATGATACTGTACCAACAGGACACTAGACTCCTAGAGGATACTGTATACGACAGGACACTAGACTCCTAGAGGATACTGTATATGACAGGACACTAGACTCCTAGAGGATACTGTATACGACAGGACACTAGACTCCTAGAGGATACTGTATACGACAGGACACTAGACTCCTAGATGATAATGTATATGACAGGACACTAGACTCCTAGATGATACTGTATACGACAGGACACTAGACTCCTAGAGGATACTGTATATGACAGGACACTAGACTCCTAGATGATACTGTACCAACAGGACACTAGACTCCTAGAGGATACTGTACCAACAGGACACTAGACTCCTAGAGGATACTGTACCAACAGGACACTAGACTCCTAGATGATACTGTACCAACAGGACACTAGACTCCTAGATGATACTGTATATGACAGGACACTAGACTCCTAGATGATACTGTATATGACAGGACACTAGACTCCTAGATGATACTGTACCAACAGGACACTAGACTCCTAGATGATACTGTATATGATAGGACACTAGACTCCTAGATGATACTGTATATGATAGGACACTAGACTCCTAGATGATACTGTACCAACAGGACACTAGTCTCCTAGATGATACTGTATATGACAGGACACTAGACTCCTAGATGATACTGTATATGACAGGACAGGACACTAGACTCCTAGATGATACTGTACCAACAGGACACTAGACTCCTAGAGGATACTGTATACGACAGGACACTAGACTCCTAGATGATACTGTATATGACAGGACACTAGACTCCTAGATGATACTGTATATGACAGGACACTAGACTCCTAGATGATACTGTATATGACAGGACACTAAACTCCTAGATGATACTGTACCAACAGGACACTAGACTCCTAGATGATACTGTATATGACAGGACACTAGACTCCTAGATGATACTGTATATGACAGGACACTAGACTCCTAGATGATACTGTATATGACAGGACACTAGACTCCTAGATGATACTGTACCAACAGGACACTAGACTCCTAGAGGATACTGTATACGACAGGACACTAGACTCCTAGAGGATACTGTATATGACAGGACACTAGACTCCTAGAGGATACTGTATACGACAGGACACTAGACTCCTAGATGATACTGTATACGACAGGACACTAGACTCCTAGATGATACTGTATATGACAGGACACTAGACTCCTAGATGATACTGTATACGACAGGACACTAGACTCCTAGAGGATACTGTATATGACAGGACACTAGACTCCTAGATGATACTGTATATGACAGGACACTAGACTCCTAGATGATACTGTATATGACAGGACACTAGACTCCTAGATGATACTGTACCAACAGGACACTAGACTCCTAGAGGATACTGTATACGACAGGACACTAGACTCCTAGAGGATACTGTATATGACAGGACACTAGACTCCTAGAGGATACTGTATACGACAGGACACTAGACTCCTAGAGGATACTGTATACGACAGGACACTAGACTCCTAGATGATACTGTATATGACAGGACACTAGACTCCTAGATGATACTGTATACGACAGGACACTAGACTCCTAGAGGATACTGTATATGACAGGACACTAGACTCCTAGATGATACTGTACCAACAGGACACTAGACTCCTAGAGGATACTGTACCAACAGGACACTAGACTCCTAGAGGATACTGTACCAACAGGACACTAGACTCCTAGATGATACTGTACCAACAGGACACTAGACTCCTAGATGATACTGTATATGACAGGACACTAGACTCCTAGATGATACTGTATATGACAGGACACTAGACTCCTAGATGATACTGTATATGACAGGACACTAGACTCCTAGATGACACTGTATATGACAGGACACTAGACTCCTAGATGATACTGTATATGACAGGACACTAGACTAATAGATGATACTGTACCAACAGGACACTAGACTCCTAGATGATACTGTATATGACAGGACACTAGACTCCTAGATGACACTGTATATGACAGGACACTAGACTCCTAGATGATACTGTACCAACAGGACACTAGACTCCTAGATGATACTGTATATGACAGGACACTAGACTCCTAGATGATACTGTATATGACAGGACACTAGACTCCTAGATGATACTGTACCAACAGGACACTAGACTCCTAGATGATACTGTATATGACAGGACACTAGACTCCTAGATGATACTGTATATGACAGGACACTAGACTCCTAGATGATACTGTATATGACAGGAGAGAACACTAGACAAATGAATAAATGTGTTTCTCAATACAGAACACCATTTGCCTACAGTACAGAAACAGACTGTTCTGCTATTTATTGAGTAACATGTCGTATTCATTTGTCTAACATTGTTGTGTGTTCCAGTGAGTCAAAAGGAGAGGTTGTTTGACTAATGACTGAGGCCTTCGTACTGTTACCTGGTGTTTGAAAGGTCTCCCCCTGTTGAGGCCTGATGCTCTGCCAACCTCTTCTCTGCAGCCTGTGCTCTCTGCGGGTGGAGATTTGACAAGTCGTTCGTTTTGAAACAAATTGAACAATTAATCTACTGCATAAAATTTAAAAAAAAAAAACAGTTTTCAGACCTTCTCTCGATCGCTTAAGGAGGCAAATCTTTTCTTCTCCTCAGCCTCCATCTCTAGTTTCTTCCTCTGTTCTTTCTGTTCTTTCTCCCTCGTTTTCTTGGCCGCTTTCTGAGCCCTTTTCTTCTCCGTCTTCTTGGACTCCAACTCGGCCGTCAGCGGACCAGGAACCTTAAGGGGATAGAGAGCGTTAAGACTTCCCTGCTGTACCACAAAGGGGCTCAAAAAATGTCTACGTACATCTTTGGAAAAAATGAAAACGCTCATAGTTATATTAACGGTTTTTCGCGTGCTTGAAATGTGTCCTTGCTCATCATGTGAAATGGCCCACGTTACTTCTCTGTCTAGCTAACTCCTAGACAACAGAATCACCATTGATTTATTCCATTTGATTGACAGAAAGTGCACTCTAACTGTCTGTTTAGGCCCAAACATACAAGATTACACTTCACAGATTTATCACAAAGTCCTCTCTCCTTAAAATGTCTAAGTACTGTATGTCTTTGGACAATTGACTGGTCGTTTGTTGTTGTTCCACAGTGCTTGGCAGAAAGTGCTACTCAGTTTGAATACGACAGCCTACCAGAGTACATAACTAGACCAACAGCTCACCAGAGCCTACGGTACATAACTAGACCAACAGCTCACCAGAGCCTACGGTACATAACTAGACAAATAGCTCACCAGAGCCTACGGTACATAACTAGACAAACAGCTCACCAGAGCCTACGGTACATAACTAGACCAACAGCTCACCAGAGCCTACGGTACATAACTAGACCAACAGCTCACCAGAGCCTACGGTACATAACTAGACCAACAGCTCACCAGAGCCTACGGTACATAACTAGACCAACAGCTCACCAGATCCTACGGTACATAACTAGACCAACAGCTCACCAGAGCCTACGGTACATAACTAGACCAACAGCTCACCAGAGCCTACGGTACATAACTAGACCAACAGCTCACCAGATCCTACGGTACATAACTAGACCAACAGCTCACCAGAGCCTACGGTACATAACTAGACCAACAGCTCACCAGAGCCTACGGTACATAACTAGACCAACAGCTCACCAGAGCCTACGGTACATAACTAGACAAATAGCTCACCAGAGCCTACGGTACATAACTAGACCAACAGCTCACCAGAGCCTACGGTACGTAACTAGACCAACAGCTCACCAGAGCCTACGGTACGTAACTAGACAGCTCACCAGAGCCTACGGTACGTAACTAGACAGCTCACCAGAGCCTACGGTACGTAACTAGACCAACAGCTCACCAGAGCCTTGCTGTAGTTGTATTTGTCAGGGTGATCAGCCATGTACTTCCTAAACACGTTCCTGGTGTCCTTGTCAGGAGCAACGATGTAGGGAGTCTGGCCGGTCAGATCTCTGTGGACACAAAGCAACAACGCCACATTTCCTCTCTGTTATAACATATAAACGTTATAATAACACATCAGATGTATGTGCTTTTCATTCAAAATGAAATGTTTTACAACACACACACACAGTCCCAGTCAAAAGTTTAGACACACCTACTCATTCAAGGGTTTTTCTTTATTTTTACTATTTTCTACATTGTAGAATAATAGTGAAAACATCAAAACTATGAAATAACACATATGGAATCATGTAGTAACCAAAAAACAGTTAAACAAATTTTTATTTCTCAACCAGCTTCATGAGGTAGTCACCTGGAATGCATTTCAATTAACAGTTGTGCCTTGTTAAAAGTTAATGCGTTTGAGCCAATCAGTTGTGTTGTGTCAAGGTAGGGGTGGTATACAGAAGATAGCCCTATTTGGTAAAAGACCAAATCCATATTATGGCAAGAACAGCTCAAATAAGCAAAGAGAAATGACAGTCCATCATTACTTGAAGACATGAAGGTCAGTCAATACTTTGACAGTTTCTTCAAGTGCAGTCGCAAAAATCATCAAGCGCTATGATGAAACTGGCTCTCATGAGGACCACCACAGGAAATGAAGACCCAGAGTTACCTCTGCTGCAGAGGATAAGTTCATTAGAGTTACCAGCCTCAGAAATTGCAGCCCAAATAAATGCTTCACAGAGTTCAAGTAACAGACACATCTCAACATCAACTATTCAGATGAGACTGTGTGAATCAGACCTTCATGGTCAAATTGCTGAAAAGAAACCACTACTAAAGGTTACCAATAAGAAGAGACTTGGGCTAACAAACAAGAGCAATGGTCTGATGAGTTCAAATTTGTGATTTTTGGTTCCAACCGCCGTGTCTTTGTGAGACGCAGAGTAGGTGAACGGATGATATCTGCATATGTGGTTCCCACCGTGAAGCATGGAGGTGGTGGTGTGGGGGTGCTTTGCTGGTGACATTCATTTAGAATTCAAGGCACACTGAACCAGCATGGCTACCACAGGATTCTGTGGCGATACGCCATCCCATCTGGTTTGCGCTTAGTGAGACTATCATCTCATCCAATTGAGATGGTTTGGGATGAGTTGGACCGCAGAGTGAAGGAAAAGCTGCCAACAAGTGCTCAGCATATGTGGGAACTCCTTCAAGACTATTGGAAAATAATTCCAGGTGAAGCTGGTTGAGAGAATGCCAAGAGTAAAGAGCAAAGCTGTCATCAAGGAAAAGGGTGGCTACTTTAAAGAATCTAAAATATATTGATTTGTTAAACACTTGTTTGGTTACTAAATTATTCCATATGTGTTATTTCATAGTTTTGATGTCTTCACTCATATTCTACAATGTAGAAAATAGTAAACATAAACCTAGAATGAGCAGGTGTTCTAAAACTTTTGATTGGTACTGTGTCATATATATACATACATACATACACATCGTGCATTATCATGCTGAAACATGAGGTGATGGCGGTGGATAAATGTCACTACAATGGGCCTCAGGATCTCATCACGGTATCTCTGCATTCAAATTGCCATCGATAAAATGTAATTGCATTTGTTGTCTGTAGCTTATGCCTGCCCATACCATAACCCCACCTCCACCATGGGGCACTCTGTTCACAACGTTGACACCAGTAAACCGCTCACCCACACCTGGTCTGCGGTTGTGAGGCCGGTTGGTCGTACTGCCAAATTATCTAAAACGACTTTGGAGGCGGCTTATGGTAGAGAAATGAACATTAAATTATCTGGCAACAGCTCTGGTGGACATTCCTGCAGTCAGCATGCCAATTACACACAACCTCAAAACTTGAGACATCTGTGGCATTGTGTTGTGTGACAAACCTGCACATTTTAGAGAGTGGCCTTTTATTGTCCCCAACACAAGGTGCACCTGTGTAATGATCATGCTGTTTAATCAGCTTCTTGATATGCCTCACCTGTCAGGTGGATGGATTATCTTGGCAAAGAAGAAATGCTTTCTAACGGGGATGTAAACAACATTTTATAGAAATAAAATGTGCGTATTACATTTAAGTATCTTTTATTTCAACTCATGAGTGCGTTGCACTTCTGTTATCATCTGCTGATAATTACATTTTCTGCCGATTGTGGTGCAGTAGTGATTTATTTTCTGTGAAGGAATATTATAGCTGCACATCCCTGAACACCGTATTGTTATAAAAACGTGACCCCCCGTCAATACACCGCTTTCTCCCATGGTGCTATTTACAAACACGCGACTGGCTCTGTTCTGGCGAACTACGGTAAAACTTCATAATGTAAAAGGTGACATGAAGAACGCGCTCTGCTTTATCTCCTAATGTATTGAAAAAAACATTACCCCGGTATAGGACATATTACGGTATGCCGCCCAAGCCTAATATCGACATATGTATGGTTCATACTTGCATGCCGGGTCGCTGCCTGCATCCATCAGCAGCTGGACCACTCCTTTCTGCCCTGCTGCGGAGGCCACGTGAAGCAGAGTGAAGCCTGAAGAGTCTATGGGCTGGTTGAGTAGGGATAGTGGACTCTGGGCCGCAGGGTCTTTGGGCTGGTTGAGTAGGACTAGTGGACTCTGGGCTGCAGGGGCCTGGGAAGAGCAGCTCTCCTCCACCTCTCCCTGATTCTTCTCTCCCTCTTGCTTTGCACCCTGGTCCTCACTCTGAACACCCTGGTCTCCCTGGTCCTCTCTCTGTCCATTCTGGTCCTCTCTCTGTCCATCCTGGTCCTCTCTCTGTTCATCCTGGTCCTCTCTCTGTCCATCCTGGTCCTCTCTCTGTCCATCCTGGTCCTCTCTCTGTCCATCCTGGTCCTCTCTCTGTCCATCCTGGTCCCCCTCCTCTCCCCTCCTCACTGGTAACAGTCTGATGAGGGTGTCCAGGTCTCCAGTCTTACAGGCGGTGTAGAGAGCATCCCTCAGGCCATAGTCCCAGGACTCATCAGGCACCTCTGAGGAGAGATGCAGAGAAGATGCTGTTGTATACAACAAACACAGACAGGCAGACAAAAAGGACAGACAGACCGGCCTACAGGCAGACAGACCGGCCTACAGGCAGGCAGACTGGCCTACAGGCAGACAGACTGGCCTACAGGCAGACAGACTGGCCTACAGGCAGACAGACCGGCCTACAGGCAGGCAGACAGACCGGCCTACAGGCAGGCAGACAGACCGGCCTACAGGCAGGCAGACCGGCCTACAGGCAGGCAGACAGACAGATCGATAGACCTACTGGCAGGCAGGCAGACCGGCAGGCAGGCAGAGTTAGGTTATGACCTCACCCTCTTCATGTTGTATCGTCTTCTTCCCCTTGGGTTTCCTCCTCCCCTGGTTTTTCTCTCCTCCTCTCTCCTGGTTACTGTCTTCAGGAGCAGCAGGAGACCCCACAGCTTCTCTGTTACTTAGACCTGAACACAGAAAAAAAAATGGTTTTGTAGCTTTTGAAAGATTATCAAGTGATAGAAGGTCCTGTTGTAGAAATTCTATGAATTAAACAGGCATCCTAAACATCACCCTATTCTCTAATAGGCCCTGGTCAGAAGTAGGGCACAATAGAGCACACAGGGTGTAATTTGATAAGCAGCCAAACTCTACAGACCCGTCTCCCTCACCTCTGTCCTCTGTCCTGCGTCTCCTCTTCTTCCTCCTGGCAGGGTAGATCTCATGCTCCCGGAGGTCCAGAGTTCCCAGAGTCACCTCCACCGTCTCCAGCTCCTCTCCTGAACTCTCCTCCTCCTTCTCCTCCTCCTCCTCCACTAGGGGTGCTGTTGTCTCCTGGGAAGGTTCTGGCTGAGCCACAGGTGTACGTGCCTTCTTCCACACTTTGTTAGAGGGACTCAGGATGTCGGAGATGTCAGTGTCTTTACCTGTGGTTTGGGATAGATTAGTAAATTAACACTTTGTCAGCCTCTCTCAGAATTGAAGCTCAGGAATGTCCATTAGTGCATTCGGACAGTATTCAGACCCATTCACTTTCCCCACATTTCCTTAGTCTTATTCTAAAATGGATTAAATAGTTTTTTTCCTCATCAATCTACACACAAAACCCCCATAACGATAAAGCAAAAACATTTTTTTTTAGATTTTTTTGCAAATGTATTAAAAATAAAAACTGAAATATCACATTTACAGGGATAAAGTTCAGACCATTTACTCAGTACTTTGTTGAAGCACCTTTGGCAGAGATTAGTGTCTTGAGTCTTCTTGGGACGCTACAAGCTTGGCACACCTGCATTTGGGGAGTTTCTCCCATTCTTCTCTGCAGATCCTCTCAAGCTCTGTCAGGTTGGATGGGGAGTGTCTCTGCACAGCTATTTTCAGGTCTCTACAGAGACGTTCAATTGGGTTCAAGTCCGGGCTCTGGCTGGGCCACTCAATGACATTCAGAGACTTGTCCCGAAGCCACTCCTGCATTGTCTTGGCTGTGTGCTTAGGGACGTTGTCCTGAGCGCTCTGGAGCAGATTTTCATTAAGGATCTCACTGTACTTTGCTCCGTTCATCTTTGGCTCAATCCAGACTAGTCTCCCAGTCTCTGCCGCTGAAAAACATCCCCACAGCATGATGCTGCCACCACCATGCTTCACCATAGGGATGGTGCCTGGTTTCCTCCAAACGTGACGCTTGGCATTCAGGCCAAAGAGGTCTCATGGTCTGAAAGAGGTCTCAGTTGCCTTTTGGCAAACTCCAAGCGGGCTGTCATGGGCCTTTTACTGAGAAGCAGTTTCCGTCTGGCCACTCTACCATAAAAACCTCATTGGTGGCGTGCTGAAGAGATGGGAGAACCTTCCAGAAGGACAACCATCTCCACAGAGGAACTGTGGAGCTCTTTACATAGACAGGTGTGTACCTTTCCAAATCATGTCCAATCAACTGAATTCAGTTGCAGAAACATCTCAAGGATGATCAATGGAAACAGGATGCACCTGAGCTCAATTTAGAGTCTCATAGCAAAGGGTCTGAATACCCAATTTAGAGTGTCAGGCTTGAATACTGATGTAAAAACATGTTGTTTTCACTTTGTCATTATGGGGTATTGGGTGTAGATTGAGGAACAAAAATATGTGTTAGCGTAACAAAATGTGGTCAAAAGGGGTCTGAATACTTCCAGAAAGCAACGTACATGTAGGACAGATTAAGCCTTGTCCAAGACTGAAAACTGCTTTTCAATGAAGAATCTAGATTTTAATACTAGGCTTAAAGTGATGGTAGGAAACCGTCCCGTAGATTAAACTCGTACCATATATATTTAGAGTGGAGAGGACATCGTGTACTCTCTTTATCTCCCTGAAGGTGGCCCTGCGTGTGGGGAAGGGCAGTGTTCTGATCCGAGGGTCCTTCTTCACCAGCGGAGCCGCTTTACCCCCCAAGAACAGGGTTTTGTTATGGCTGGGCGCCCGCAGGAAGATGGCACTGGCGTCAGTCAGGTGGTCAGACCAGCTCTCCAGTAAGTCCTGGATCTCCTGCAAGCAGAGGAACTACTGATTAGATCAATTACAACCAGCAACAATGAAGCTGCAAGCAGCCATTAAACACACAGCACTTTTTCGAGCTGAAAGACGATGGCGAGAGCTTACCCACGATGTTGCACAATGATTTAAGTCAATAAGTCATCGCTTTAAAATCAGAAATATTTGGGCTTGAACGTGGCAAATCTGAACTGCCTACTTCATGCAAATCATTGTGAATGCGTTTCCTAAGTTATGTACAAATTATTTTTCAGCCTGTGTTTCAGGGTTTTATTTGACTGATTCCAACATACTTGGCTTGGTATTGTATGGTGACAACTAGAAGTAGAACCCCCCCCCCCCCCCCCCTTAGACTATAAAAATGATTTTAAAACAGTCAGATAAACAGACTAGCTCAATAATTGACACCTCCTGTTTAGCTCCGTGGCCCAAGTGGACAACACTGTTTGGTCTTCTCGGTCGTGAAGAGGAATACATGTGCAGCATCTTATTAACAAACATGTTTCACTAACGATACCAGGCCAAGTATCACCATGCCAACGATACGATACCAGGCCAAGAATCACCATGCCAACGATACGATACCAGGCCAAGTATCACCATACCAACGATACGATACCAGGCCAAGTATCACCATTCCAACGATACGATACCAGGCCAAGTATCACCATACCAACGATACGATACCAGGCCAAGTATCACCATTCCAACGATACGATACCAGGCCAAGTATCACCATACCAACGATACGATACCAGGCCAAGTATCACCATTCCAACGATACGATACCAGGCCAAGTATCACCATACCAACGATACGATACCAGGCCAAGTATCACCATTCCAACGATACGATACCAGGCCAAGTATCACTATACCTACGATACGATACCAGGCCAAGTATCACTATACCTACGATACGATACCAGGCCAAGTATCACCATTCCAACGATACGATACCAGGCCAAGTATCACTATACCTACGATACGATACCAGGCCAAGTATCACTATACCTACGATACGATACCAGGCCAAGAATCACCATACCAACGATACGATACCAGGCCAAGTATCACCATGCCAACGATAGGATACCAGGCCAAGTATCACTATACCTACGATACGATACCAGGCCAAGTATCACTATACCTACGATACGATACCAGGCCATGAATCACCATGCCAACGATACGATACCAGGCCAAGTATCACTATACCTACGATACGATACCAGGCCAAGTATCACTATACCTACGATACGATACCAGGCCAAGTATCACCATTCCAACGATACGATACCAGGCCAAGTATCACTATACCTACGATACGATACCAGGCCAAGTATCACTATACCTACGATACGATACCAGGCCAAGTATCACCATTCCAACGATACGATACCAGGCCAAGTATCACTATACCTACGATACGATACCAGGCCAAGTATCACTATACCTACGATACGATACCAGGCCAAGAATCACCATACCAACGATACGATACCAGGCCAAGTATCACCATGCCAACGATAGGATACCAGGCCAAGTATCACTATACCTACGATACGATACCAGGCCAAGTATCACTATACCTACGATACGATACCAGGCCATGAATCACCATGCCAACGATACGATACCAGGCCAAGTATCACTATACCTACGATACGATACCAGGCCAAGTATCACTATACCTACGATACGATACCAGGCCAAGTATCACTATACCTACGATACCAGGCCAAGTATCACCATACCAACGATACGATACCAGGCCAAGTATCACCATACCAACGATACGATACCAGGCCAAGTATCACTATACCTACGATACGATACCAGGCCAAGTATCACTATACCTACGATACGATACCAGGCCATGAATCACCATGCCAACGATACGATACCAGGCCAAGTATCACTATACCTACGATACGATACCAGGCCAAGTATCACTATACCTACGATACGATACCAGGCCAAGTATCACTATACCTACGATACGATACCAGGCCAAGTATCACCATACCAACGATACGATACCAGGCCAAGTATCACCATACCAACGATACGATACCAGGCCAAGTATCACCATACCAACGATACGATACCAGGCCAAGTATCACTATACCTACGATACGATACCAGGCCAAGTATCACCATACCAACGATACGATACCAGGCCAAGTATCACCATGCCAACGATACGATACCAGGCCAAGTATCACCATGCCAACGATACGATACCAGGCCAAGTATCACTATACCTACGATACGATACCAGGCCAAGTATCACCATACCAACGATACGATACCAGGCCAAGTATCACCATACCAACGATACGATACCAGGCCAAGTATCACCATGCCAACGATACGATACCAGGCCAAGTATCACCATGCCAACGATACGATACCAGGCCAAGTATCACCATGCCAACGATACGATACCAGGCCAAGTATCACCATGCCAACGATACGATACCAGGCCAAGTATCACCATTCCAACGATACGATACCAGGCCAAGTATCACCATTCCAACGATATGATACCAGGCCAAGTATCACCATGCCAACGATACGATACCAGGCCAAGTATCACCATGCCAACGATACGATACCAGGCCAAGTATCACCATGCCAACGATACGATACCAGGCCAAGTATCACCATGCCAACGATACGATACCAGGCCAAGTATCACCATGCCAACGATACGATACCAGGCCAAGTGTCACCATGCCAACGATACGATACCAGGCCAAGTATCACCATGCCAACGATACGATACCAGGCCAAGTATCACCATGCCAACGATACGATACCAGGCCAAGTATCACCATGCCAACGATACGATACCAGGCCAAGTATCACCATGCCAACGATACGATACCAGGCCAAGTATCACCATGCCAACGATACGATACCAGGCCAAGTATCACCATGCCAACGATACGATACCAGGCCAAGTATCACCATGCCAACGATACGATACCAGGCCAAGTATCACCATGCCAACGATACGATACCAGGCCAAGTATCACCATGCCAACGATACGATACCAGGCCAAGTATCACCATGCCAACGATACGATACCAGGCCAAGTATCACCATGCCAACGATATGATACCAGGCCAAGTATCACCATGCCAACGATACGATACCAGGCCAAGTATCACCATGCCAACGATATGATACCAGGCCAAGTATCACCATTCCAACATTTTACTAACGATACCAGGCCAAGTATCACCCTTCCAACATTTTACTAACAATACCAGGCCAAGTATCACCATGCCAATGATACGATACCAGGCCAAGTATCACCATGCCAACGATACGATACCAGGCCAAGTATCACCATGCCAACGATACGATACCAGGCCAAGTATCACCATGCCAACGATACGATACCAGGCCAAGTATCACCATGCCAACGATACGATACCAGGCCAAGTATCACCATGCCAACGATACGATACCAGGCCAAGTATCACCATGCCAACGATATGATACCAGGCCAAGTATCACCTTTCCAACGATACGATACCAGGCCAAGTATCACCATGCCAACGATACGATACCAGGCCAAGTATCACCATTCCAACATTTTATTAACGATACCAGGCCAAGTATCACCATTCCAACATTTTATTAACGATACCAGGCCAAGTATCACCATTCCAACATTTTATTAACGATACCAGGCCAAGTATCACCATTCCAACATTTTATTAACGATACCAGGCCAAGTACCACCATTCCAACATTTAACTAACGATACGATACCAGGCCAAGTATCACCATTCCAACATTTTATTAACGATACCAGGCCAAGTATCACCATTTCAACATTTTACTAACGATACCAGGCCAAGTATCACCATTCCAACATTTTACTAACGATACCAGGCCAAGTATCACCATTCCAACATTTTACTAACGATACCAGGCCAAGTATCACCATTCCAACATTTTACTAACGATACCAGGCCAAGTATCACCATTCCAACATTTTACTAACGATACCAGGCCAAGTATCACCATTCCAACATTTTACTAACGATAACAGGCCAAGTATCACCATTCCAACATTTTACTAACGATGACAGACCAAGTATCACCATTCCAACATTTTACTAACGATACTAGGCCAAGTATCACCATTACAACATTTTACTAACGATACCAGGCCAAGTATCACCATTCCAACATTTAACTAATGATACCAGGCCAAGTATCACCATTCCAACATTTAACTAACGATACGATACCAAGCCAAGTATCACCATTCCAACATTTTACTAACGATACCAGGCCAAGTATCACCATTCCAACATTTTACTAACGGTACCAGGCCAAGTATCACCATTCCAACATTTTACTAACGATAACAGGCCAAGTATCACCATTCCAACATTTTACTAACGATAACAGGCCATGTATCACCATTCCAACATTTTACTAACGATACCAGGCCAAGTATCACCATTCCAACATTTTACTAACGATACCAGGCCAAGTATCACCATTCCAACATTTAACTAATGATACCAGGCCAAGTATCACCATTCCAACATTTCATTAACGATACCAGGCCAAGTATCACCATTCCAACATTTAACTAACGATACGATACCAGGCCAAGTATCACCATTCCAACATTTTACTAACAATACCAGGCCAAGTATCACCATTCCAATATTTTACTAAGGATACCAGGCCAAGTATCACCATGCCAACGATACGATACCAGGCCAAGTATCACCATGCCAACGATACGATACCAGGCCAAGTATCACCATGCCAACGATACGATACCAGGCCAAGTATCACCATGCCAACGATACGATACCAGGCCAAGTATCACCATGCCAACGATACGATACCAGGCCAAGTATCACCATGCCAACGATACGATACCAGGCCAAGTATCACCATGCCAACGATACGATACCAGGCCAAGTATCACCATGCCAACGATACGATACCAGGCCAAGTATCACCATGCCAACGATACGATACCAGGCCAAGTATCACCATGCCAACGATACGATACCAGGCCAAGTATCACCATGCCAACGATATGATACCAGGCCAAGTATCACCATGCCAACGATACGATACCAGGCCAAGTATCACCATGCCAACGATATGATACCAGGCCAAGTATCACCATTCCAACATTTTACTAACGATACCAGGCCAAGTATCACCCTTCCAACATTTTACTAACAATACCAGGCCAAGTATCACCATGCCAACGATACGATACCAGGCCAAGTATCACCATGCCAACGATACGATACCAGGCCAAGTATCACCATGCCAACGATACAATACCAGGCCAAGTATCACCATGCCAATGATACGATACCAGGCCAAGTATCACCATGCCAACGATACGATACCAGGCCAAGTATCACCATGCCAACGATACGATACCAGGCCAAGTATCACCATGCCAACGATACGATACCAGGCCAAGTATCACCATGCCAACGATACGATACCAGGCCAAGTATCACCATGCCAACGATACGATACCAGGCCAAGTATCACCATGCCAACGATACGATACCAGGCCAAGTATCACCTTTCCAACGATACGATACCAGGCCAAGTATCACCATGCCAACGATACGATACCAGGCCAAGTATCACCATTCCAACATTTTATTAACGATACCAGGCCAAGTATCACCATTCCAACATTTTATTAACGATACCAGGCCAAGTATCACCATTCCAACATTTTATTAACGATACCAGGCCAAGTATCACCATTCCAACATTTTATTAACGATACCAGGCCAAGTACCACCATTCCAACATTTAACTAACGATACGATACCAGGCCAAGTATCACCATTCCAACATTTTATTAACGATACCAGGCCAAGTATCACCATTTCAACATTTTACTAACGATACCAGGCCAAGTATCACCATTCCAACATTTTACTAACGATACCAGGCCAAGTATAGCCATTCCAACATTTTACTAACGATACCAGGCCAAGTATCACCATTCCAACATTTTACTAACGATACCAGGCCAAGTATCACCATTCCAACATTTTACTAACGATACCAGGCCAAGTATCACCATTCCAACATTTTACTAACGATAACAGGCCAAGTATCACCATTCCAACATTTTACTAACGATGACAGACCAAGTATCACCATTCCAACATTTTACTAACGATACTAGGCCAAGTATCACCATTACAACATTTTACTAACGATACCAGGCCAAGTATCACCATTCCAACATTTAACTAATGATACCAGGCCAAGTATCACCATTCCAACATTTAACTAACGATACGATACCAAGCCAAGTATCACCATTCCAACATTTTACTAACGATACCAGGCCAAGTATCACCATTCCAACATTTTACTAACGGTACCAGGCCAAGTATCACCATTCCAACATTTTACTAACGATAACAGGCCAAGTATCACCATTCCAACATTTTACTAACGATAACAGGCCATGTATCACCATTCCAACATTTTACTAACGATACCAGGCCAAGTATCACCATTCCAACATTTTACTAACGATACCAGGCCAAGTATCACCATTCCAACATTTAACTAATGATACCAGGCCAAGTATCACCATTCCAACATTTCATTAACGATACCAGGCCAAGTATCACCATTCCAACATTTAACTAACGATACGATACCAGGCCAAGTATCACCATTCCAACATTTTACTAACAATACCAGGCCAAGTATCACCATTCCAATATTTTACTAAGGATACCAGGCCAAGTATCACCATGCCAACGATACGATACCAGGCCAAGTATCACCATGCCAACGATACGATACCAGGCCAAGTATCACCATTCCAACGATACGATACCAGGCCAAGTATCACCATGCCAACGATACGATACCAGGCCAAGTATCACCATGCCAACGATACGATACCAGGCCAAGTATCACCATGCCAACGATACGATACCAGGCCAAGTATCACCATGTCAACGATACGATACCAGGCCAAGTATCACCATTCCAACATTTTACTAACGATACCAGGCCAAGTATCACCATTCCAATATTTTACTAACGATATCAGGCCAAGTATCACCATTCCAACATTTTACTAACGATACCAGGCCAAGTATCACCATTCCAACATTTTACTAACGATACCAGGCCATGTATCACCATTCCAATATTTTACTAACGATACGATACCAGGCCAAGTATCACCATTCCAACATTTTACTAACGATACGATACCAGGCCAAGTATCACCATTCCAACATTTAACTAACAATACCAGGCCAAGTATCACCATTCTATTAACGATACGATACCAGGCCAAGTATCACCATTCCAACAGACTAACGATACCAGACCAAGAATCACCATTCCAACATTTTACTAACGACACCAGGCCAAGTATCACCATTCCAACATTTTACTAATGATACGATACCAGGCCAAGTATCACCATTCCAATATTTAACTAACGATACCAGGCCAAGTATCACCATTCCAACATTTTACTAACGATACCAGGCCAAGTAATACCATGCCAACGATGCGATACCAGGCCAAGTATCACCATGCCAACGATACGATACCAGGCCAAGTATCACCATTCCAACAGACTAACGATACCAGACCAAGAATCACCATTCCAACATTTTACTAACGACACCAGGCCAAGTATCACCATTCCAACATTTTACTAATGATACGATACCAGGCCAAGTATCACCATTCCAATATTTAACTAACGATACCAGGCCAAGTATCACCATTCCAACATTTTACTAACGATACCAGGCCAAGTATCACCATTCCAACATTTAACTAACGATACTAGGCCAAGTATCACCATTCCAACATTTTACTAACGATACTAGGCCAAGTAATACCATGCCAACGATGCGATACCAGGCCAAGTATCACCATGCCAACGATACGATACCAGGCCAAGTATCACCCTTCCAACATTTTACTAACGATACCAGGCCAAGTATCACCATTCCAACATTTTACTAACGATACCAGGCCAAGTATCACCATTCCAAAATTTTACAAACGATACGATACCAGGCCAAGTATCACCATTCCAACATTTTACTAACGATACCAGGCCAAGTATCACCATTCCAATATTTAACTAACGATACGATACCAGGCCAAGTATCACCATTCCAATATTTAACTAACGATACCAGGCCAAGTATCACCATTCCAACATTTTACTAACGATACCAGGCCAAGTATCACCATGCCAACGATATGATACCAGGCCAAGTATCACCATGCCAACGATATGATACCAGGCCAAGTATCACATTCCAATATTTAACTAACGATACGATACCAGGCCAAGTATCACCATTCCAATATTTAACTAACGATACCAGGCCAAGTATCACCCTTCCAACATTTTACTAACAATACCAGGCCAAGTATCACCATGCCAACGATACGATACCAGGCCAAGTATCACCATGCCAACGATATGATACCAGGCCAAGTATCACCATTCCAACATTTTACTAACAATACCAGGCCAAGTATCACCATGCCAACGATATGATACCAGGCCAAGTATCACCATGCCAACGATATGATACCAGGCCAAGTATCACCATTCCAATATTTAACTAACGATACGATACCAGGCCAAGTATCACCATTCCAATATTTAACTAACGATACCAGGCCAAGTATCACCCTTCCAACATTTTACTAACAATACCAGGCCAAGTATCACCATGCCAACGATACGATACCAGGCCAAGTATCACCATGCCAACGATATGATACCAGGCCAAGTATCACCATTCCAACATTTTACTAACGATACCAGGCCAAGTATCACCCTTCCAACATTTTACTAACAATACCAGGCCAAGTATCACCATGCCAACGATACGATACCAGGCCAAGTATCACCATGCCAACGATACAATACCAGGCCAAGTATCACCATTCCAACATTTTACTAACGATACCAGGCCAACTATTTCACTATAATACTACACCTGTTGTATTTGGCACGTGACAAAAATGTATTTGATTTGAAAAGGAAATGGACCTGTGCATATAAGAGACTAGTTGCTGTTGCTTAAATTTAATTCATAAATAAAACTGACTTGATAAACATTTTATAACACCAGGTTCTTTAGATCGGCTTTCTGAACGGTTGGTATCATAATGTTTTTGTACTGCGATATATATAAAAAAAAGTAACTTTTATTTAGCTAAGCAAGTCAGTTAAGAACAAATTCTTATTTTCAATGACGGCCTAGGAACAGTGGGTTAACTGGTCTAGGAACAGTGGGTTAACTGCCTGTTCAGGAGCAGAACGACAGATTTTCATCTTGTCAGCTTGGGGATTTGATCTAGCAACCTTTCGGTTACTAGTCCAACGCTCTAACCACTAGGCTACCCTGCCGCCCCAGATATTACCATGGAAACCTTCGTCATTGTTCGGAGGTAGAACCTAAACGTCCTCTGTTGGACAATACGTGGAAATAGTGGCTGCAACTTCCTCTGGTCCTTCAAAGGGGAGCAATGTGCCACCATCAGGTCAGATTATCATCACACAAAGGGTGTGGCCTGTGAAATAGCGCCACTGTGTGGTCAAACAGAACATTACATTCATGTGTGTGCAAGAGAAGATCATACTTTAACTTATTGTAGTTCTGGCTAATCAGAGGGAAACCAAAATGTGTTTTCCGGGTTAGTCCAGACACATCAAAATAATAAGAGTAGTTGTGTTGCCTTGACGAGTGCAGATTCGTTGTATCGCCTCAGGGCAGCTCCGGCTGATTTAGGAGCATGACTGCTGTTCTTAGCATCTCTCAGACCCTGGGCTGTCCCCCGCTTGGCTCTCACAGTGTACCGATGGAACGTCTTGTGCTGCAACACCTCTCTCCTGGAACAGCAGAGATGGGGGGGGGGGGGTGAATCATCTTTTAGTACTGAGAGGAAGACCTACAGAGCATTCAGAAAGACCCCTTGACCTTTTGCCACATTTTGTTACAACCTTATTCTAAATTTGATTCAATGTTTTTTCCCCCCCCTGACCAATCTACACACAATATGCTGCAGAAATGTTTTGGTCCCCTTCCCCAGATCTGTGCCTCGACACAATCCTGTCTCTGAACTCTACGGACAATTCCTTTGACCTCATGTCTTGGTTTTTGCTCTGACATGAACTGTCAACTGTGGGACCTTATATAGACAGGTGTGTGTCTTTCCAAATCATGTCCAATCAATTGAATTTACCACCAGGTGGACTCCAATCAAGATGTAGAAACATCTCAAGGATGATCAATGGAAACCGGATGCACCTGAGCTCAATTTCGAGTCCCATTGAACATCCTTGAGATGTTTCTCCAACTTGACTCGAGTCCATTTGCGGTAAATTCATTTGGGGGTCTGAATACTTATGTAAATGTGATTTGTGTAAACATTTATCACGTAAATGTGATAAATGTTGTTTTTTTATACATTTGCAATGTAGTGCCCTACCTACCCAGGGCACTACCCCCCTACCTACCCATGGCACTACCCCCCTACCTACCCATGGCACTACCCCCCTACCTACCCAGGGCACTACCCCCCTACCTACCCAGAGCACTACCCCCCTACCTACCCAGGGCACTATTCCCTACACAGGACACTACTTTATACCTGAACCCAGGACACTATTCCCTACACAGGACACTACTTTATACCTGAACCCAGGACCCTATTCCCTACCTAGGGCACTACCCCCCTACCTACCCAGGACCCTATTCCCTACACAGGACACTACTTTATACCTGAACCCAGGACACTATTCCCTACACAGGACACTACTTTATACCTGAACCCAGGGACCCACTGCACAATTTGACCAGAGCCCTACAGAGAACCATTTAGAGAATATAGTACCATTTGAGACCACTATAGCCATAGAGAATATGAAGCCAGGCTTCTCATCACTGACCCTTGAAACACGGCTCCAGCGAAGTGTCCACCACCTGCCATCAGAATGACCCACATAGTCTTGTTACTGAGACTTTGTAGAGAGGCCACCAGGTCTTCCTCTATGGCAGACTGAAATGCATATAGTCTTGTTAACGAGACTGTAGCGATGCCACACCATGTCAAATCAAATCATATTGGTTACATTCACATATTTAGCAGATGTTATAGTGAACTGCTTGTGTTCCAAGCTCCATCAGTGTAGTAGTATCTAACAAAGAAATAACACGAAAATACGTAATACTGTTGTTTAGGAGCTACAAGCAGAGCTGTCATGTCTGAGGAGCTACAAGCAGAGCTGTCATGTCTGAGGAGCTACAAGCAGAGCTGTCATGTCTTAGGAGCTACAAGCAGAGCTGTCATGTCTGAGGAGCTACAAGCAGAGCTGTCATGTCTGAGGAGCTACAAGCAGAGCTGTCATGTCTGAGGAGCTACAAGCAGAGCTGTCATGTCTTAGGAGCTACAAGCAGAGCTGTCATGTCTGAGGAGCTACAAGCAGAGCTGTCATGTCTGAGGAGCTACAAGCAGAGCTGTCATGTCTGAGGAGCTACAAGCAGAGCTGTCATGTCTTAGGAGCTACAAGCAGAGCTGTCATGTCTGAGGAGCTACAAGCAGAGCTGTCATGTCTGAGGAGCTAGAAGCAGAGCTGTCATGTCTGAGGAGCTACAAGCAGAGCTGTCATGTCTGAGGAGCTACAAGCAGAGCTGTCATGTCTGAGGAGCTACAAGCAGAGCTGTCATGTCTGAGGAGCTACAAGCAGAGCTGTCATGTCTGAGGAGCTACAAGCAGAGCTGTCATGTCTGTCATGTCTGAGGAGCTACAAGCAGAGCTGTCATGTCTTAGGAGCTACAAGCAGAGCTGTCATGTCTGAGGAGCTACAAGCAGAGCTGTCATGTCTGAGGAGCTACAAGCAGAGCTGTCATGTCTGTCATGTCTGAGGAGCTACAAGCAGAGCTGTCATGTCTGAGGAGCTACAAGCAGAGCTGTCATGTCTGAGGAGCTACAAGCAGAGCTGTCATGTCTTAGGAGCTACAAGCAGAGCTGTCATGTCTGTCATGTCTGTCATGTCTTAGGAGCTACAAGCAGAGCTGTCATGTCTGTCATGTCTGTCATGTCTTAGGAGCTACAAGCAGAGCTGTCATGTCTGTCATGTCTTAGGAGCTACAAGCAGAGCTGTCATGTCTGTCATGTCTTAGGAGCTACAAGCAGAGCTGTCATGTCTGTCATGTCTGTCATGTCTTAGGAGCTACAAGCAGAGCTGTCATGTCTGTCATGTCTGTCATGTCTTAGGAGCTACAAGCAGAGCTGTCATGTCTGTCATGTCTGTCATGTCTTAGGAGCTACAAGCAGAGCTGTCATGTCTGTCATGTCTTAGGAGCTACAAGCAGAGCTGTCATGTCTGTCATGTCTGTCATGTCTTAGGAGCTACAAGCAGAGCTGTCATGTCTCATGTCTGTCATGTCTTAGGAGCTACAAGCAGAGCTGTCATGTCTGTCATGTCTTAGGAGCTACAAGCAGAGCTGTCATGTCTTAGGAGCTACAAGCAGAGCTGTCATGTCTGTCATGTCTTAGGAGCTACAAGCAGAGCTGTCATGTCTTAGGAGCTACAAGCAGAGCTGTCATGTCTGAGGAGCTACAAGCAGAGCTGTCATGTCTGTCATGTCTGAGGAGCTACAAGCAGAGCTGTCATGTCTTAGGAGCTACAAGCAGAGCTGTCATGTCTGAGGAGCTACAAGCAGAGCTGTCATGTCTGAGGAGCTACAAGCAGAGCTGTCATGTCTTAGGAGCTACAAGCAGAGCTGTCATGTCTGAGGAGCTACAAGCAGAGCTGTCATGTCTGAGGAGCTACAAGCAGAGCTGTCATGTCTGAGGAGCTACAAGCAGAGCTGTCATGTCTGAGGAGCTACAAGCAGAGCTGTCATGTCTGAGGAGCTACAAGCAGAGCTGTCATGTCTGAGGAGCTACAAGCAGAGCTGTTACGTCTGTCATGTCTGAGGAGCTACAAGCAGAGCTGTCATGTCTTAGGAGCTACAAGCAGAGCTGTCATGTCTGAGGAGCTACAAGCAGAGCTGTCATGTCTGAGGAGCTACAAGCAGAGCTGTCATGTCTGAGGAGCTACAAGCAGAGCTGTCATGTCTGAGGAGCTACAAGCAGAGCTGTCATGTCTGAGGAGCTACAAGCAGAGCTGTCATGTCTGAGGAGCTACAAGCAGAGCTGTCATGTCTGAGGAGCTACAAGCAGAGCTGTCATGTCTGAGGAGCTACAAGCAGAGCTGTCATGTCTGAGGAGCTACAAGCAGAGCTGTCATGTCTGAGGAGCTACAAGCAGAGCTTTCATGTCTGAGGAGCTACAAGCAGAGCTTTCATGTCTGAGGAGCTACAAGCAGAGCTGTCATGTCTGAGGAGCTACAAGCAGAGCTGTCATGTCTGAGGAGCTACAAGCAGAGCTGTCATATCTGAGGAGCTACAAGCAGAGCTGTCATGTCTGAGGAGCTACAAGCAGAGCTGTCATGTCTGACACGGAACCCAAACCGCCATCGTGCATACATTTATTTATGCAGGTTAAAATATCAAAACAAACTCTGAACCAATTATATTAATTTGGGGACAGGTCGAAAAGCATTAAACATTTATGGCAATTTAGCTAGTTAGCTTGCACTTGCTAGCTAATTTGTCCTATTTACCTAGCTTGCTGTTGCTAGCTAATTTGTCCTATTTAGCTAGCTTGCTGTTGCTAGCAAATGTGTCCTGGGATATAAACATCGAGTTGTTATTTTACCCGAAATGCACAAGGTCCTCTACTCCACTAATTAATCCACACATAAAATGGCCAACCGAATCGTTTCTAGTCATCTCTCCTCCTTCCAGGCTTTTTCATCTTTGTACTTACATGGTGATCGGCATCTAAACTTTCATAGTATTACCACGACGACCAGCAAAACATTTCGTCTTTCAATCACCCACCTGGGTATAACCAATGAGGAGATGGCACGTGGGTACCTGCTTCTATAAACCAATGAGGAGATGGGAGAGGCAGGACTTGCAGCGTGATCTGGGTCAGAAATCTGCGTCAGACTTCTATTTTAGCCCGTGGCAACGCAGACGCTCGTTGACACGCACAAACAGTGTGGGTGCAATAATTGAATAACAGATTCCTAAATGTATTTTGCAACGCGAGCGATGTAGTCAGGGTATTAGGAGCTACAAGCAGAGCTGTCATGTCTGTCGGTGCCATCTTACGGTCTTCCTCTATGGCAGACTGAAATACAGAGTGGATTAAATAATGTGTCGTCCATAACGCCAAGAGTCTTGATGATCATCCAGGTGCTTTTTGGCCAAACTGGAGTAAACCTTTTGGAAGACATGGGTCCCATTATGTCTGGAGAAAAGCACTGCATTCCACAGTGAGCTGAAGAGCAGCTGGGTCATGCAGCAAGACAATGACCCCAAACCCAAAATCAAGTCTACATAAAAATGGTTAAAAAGCAACAAATGTGAAGTTTTGGAATGGCCTAGTCAAAGTCTAGATCTAATCCCAACTGAGATGTTGTGGCAGGACTTGAAACGAGCAGTTCATCCTTGAAAACCCACAAATGTTGTTGAGTTATAGCAGTTCTGCATGTTAGAGTGGACCAGACTTCCTCCACAGCGACGTGAGAGACTGATCAACAAGTCCACAGGAAGTGGTGGGTTGGAGTCGTTGCAGCTAAATGTGGCACAACCAGTTAATGAGTGAAAGGGGGCAATTACTTTTCACACAAGGGCATTGGGTGTTGCATAACTTTGTTTATGAAATAAGTACATAATTGTTGTGCTATTTGTCCACTAAGGTTCACTTGATCTATTATTAGGTTTTGGATGAAGGTTTGATAATTCAGTATCAAAAATATGTAAACGTAGATCAAATGACAAATACTTTTTCACAGCACTGTAACTCAATCATATAACACACAACCCATTCTTCATTCATTTCTCAAGGGAGGCTGATTGTTTTGTCCGTCCGAGTCTCACCTTGCTCTGCAGAACACAGCGGTAGACAGCCAGGTACTGCCCCTGAGAGTTCTGGAACACGACCCGGTTGGAGAGGCGACCGAAGGATTCCGCTTCTAGAACACCGTCGTCCTTCTGTAGAGGAGCAGCCTCGGTGTTCTCCACAACCCAGTCACTGTCGTCTGGTTCCTCGTCCTCCGAGTCAGAACCTGAGATGCTAGACATGTCTCCTGTGGACAGAACAAATTCATTTGTACAGATGGAGTAGAATGAAGAAGAGACAAGGGTTGCACCCTATATAGTGCACTGCTTTTGACCAGCACTTATGGTTGAAAGTAGTGCACTATAGAGGGAATAGGTTACCATTAGACACAGCCCTCGTCTTTCTTCATTCTATTCCATTGTTGATACTGATTTGATACCTGTCTAGCAAAAACTAAGTTAAGATTTTTAATTTGAAATTCAATTTAGTTTCAGTAATAATGCATAAGGTGATGGGTCAGGTCACGTTAGGTTTAAAGGTAGACTCAGCGAGATTACACAGACGCACCAAGTCGTAGTGGGTCAATTCCCGTAGCTAGCACCAGTGTTGTAGGGAGTCCGGTCTCCAGACCACATATTGACTGTCTCGGTGTTGCCTTGGTGTCACGCGTCAGATACATTTCTACTTGTTCTTGACTCGTCATTTCTTCCCCAGACCAGCGGAGTAAAACCTCCATTCTGTAAGTGTATAAACTCACGTCGCCTGGCCAAATATATACACTCCTTTCATGAAGCATTAGTACCGGTAGCCTTTATATCTGTTCGGGCCTACGGCCGGTGGCCAACCTATCGGGGGCCTACGGTCGGTGGCCAACCTATCGGGGGCCTACGGTCGGTGGCCAACCTATCGGGGGCCTACGGTCGGTGGCCAACCTATCGGGGGCCTACGGTGGCCAACCTATCGGGGGCCTACGGTGGCCAACCTATCGGGGGCCTACGGTCGGTGGCCAACCTATCGGGGGCCTACGGTCGGTGGCCAACCTATCGGGGGCCTACGGTGGCCAACCTATCGGGGGCCTACGGTCGGTGGCCAACCTATTAATAGTAATAATAATTATAAAAACAATAATAGTGAAGACATCAAAACTATGAAATAACACATATGGAATCATGTAGTAACCAAAAAAGTGTCAAACAAATCAAAATATATTTTATATTCTTCAAAGTAGCCACTCTTTACCTTGATGAGGTAGTTATGTCTGGCCATCTCCCATGACAACCTTAACCTTAACATAGAGTTGCTGATTTGGTTCTGAGTGCCCAGATTAGATGCGTGGTGACTCACCTCCACCGGTCTTCCTCTCAAACTCCTCCACTGTGGCTGGTGTTTTACCAGATGGTCTCTGCCTCAGGTTAAAACGGTGCCAGTCCAACTTGTAGTGCTCCATCTGAAAGTAAAAATTACACTCCACATCTAAACCACTGACTAGTACCACACTCACTAGTACCAGACTGACTAGTCCCACACTGACTGACTAGTCCCACACTGACTGACTAGTAACACACTGACTAGTACCATACTGACTAGTCCCACACTGACTGACTAGTACCACACTGACTGACTAGTAACACACTGACTGACTAGTAACACACTGACTGACTAGTACCGCACTGACTGACTAGTACCACATTCTCAATTCTGAGATATTGATGTTATCAGTAGATAACGGAGTCCATCTGACTCTGGGTCAGTAGATAACGGAGTCCATCTGACTCTGGGTCAGTAGATAACGGAGACCATCTGACTCTGGGTCAGTAGATAACGGAGACCATCTGACTCTGGGTCAGTAGATAACGGAGACCATCTGACTCTGGGTCAGTAGATAACGGAGACCATCTGACTCTGGGTCAGTAGATAACGGAGACCATCTGACTCTGGGTCAGTAGATAACGGAGACCATCTGACTCTGGGTCAGTAGATAACGGAGACCATCTGACTCTGGGTCAGTAGATAACGGAGACCATCTGACTCTGGGTCAGTAGATAACGGAGACCATCTGACTCTGGGTCAGTAGATAACGGAGACCATCTGACTCTGGGTCAGTAGATAACGGGCCTCATCATCAAAATTCTGATGTATCCCTTTAAAAAAAAGGAAAGATTCACCCATTTTTAACGTTATCGTTTTGGGCATCCCCAAGCAATGTTCTGTCGATTCCCGGTGTCATTTCATGTTTTCACGTGTTTGTTGCAATATTACTGTTCACATTGGGCAGAAATACAGCTGGTATTACGTGGCCTATGATGCCAAAACACATCAATCAGCCATTATTATTATTTATGACCAACGTGAACAACAATAGCACAAGATAAATGACACCGGGAATTAGTGTTACAAGATATATACACACCGGTATCACGGTAATATCATGGTACCAAAACATCATGATACAAACAGTTTTGAAAACCGTAGTACCGTTTCATATGATACTACAGACTTTTTCTGCCATACCGATCTAAAGAACCTGATGGTTGGTGCCTGTTATACAATGTTTATGAAGTCAGTTGTGATTATAAATTCAGTCTCTTATATGCGTTGGTCCAATGATATGGACTTCACTTCCATGCTCATATCACGTGTACCAGCTGTAAATAAGCCAGCCGCATCCCCTTCCAACCCTCGTTCACATTACCCATAAGCCATTACCCATAAGCACTCAGTTATGTTGCGGCGGATGTCATGCATTGGTATCGTTAGTAAAATGTTGGAATGGTGATACTTGGCCTGGTATCGTTAGTAAAATGTTGCAAGGGTGATACTTGGCCTGGTATCGTATCGTTGGCATGGAGATACTTGGCCTGGTATCGTATCGTTGGTATGGTGATACTTGGCCTGGTATCGTTAGTAAAATGTTGGAATGGTGATACTTGGCCTGGTATCGTTAGTAAAATGTTGCAAGGGTGATACTTGGCCTGGTATCGTATCGTTGGCATGGAGATACTTGGCCTGGTATCGTTGGTATGGTGATACTTGGCCTGGTATCGTATCGTTGGTATGGTGATACTTGGCCTGGTATCGTATCGTTGGTATGGTGATACTTGGCCTGGTATCGTATCGTTGGTATGGTGATACTTGGCCTGGTATCGTATCGTTGGTATGGTGATACTTGGCCTGGTATCGTTAGTAAAATGTTGGAATGGTGATACATGGCCTGGTATCGTTAGTAAAATGTTGGAATGGTGATACTTGGCCTGGTATCGTATCGTAGGTATAGTGATACTTGGCCTGGTATCGTATCGTTGGTATGGTGATACTTGGCCTGGTATCGTAGGTATGGTGATACTTGGCCTGGTATCGTTAGTAAAATGTTGGAATGGTGATACTTGGCCTGGTATCGTTAGTAAAATGTTGGAATGGTGATACTTGGCCTGGTATCGTAGGTATGGTGATACTTGGCCTGGTATCGTTAGTAAAATGTTGGAATGGTGATACTTGGCCTGGTATCGTTAGTAAAATGTTGGAATGGTGATACTTGGCCTGGTATCGTATCGTAGGTATAGTGATACTTGGCCTGGTATCGTATCGTAGGTATGGTGATACTTGGCCTGGTATCGTAGGTATGGTGATACTTGGCCTGGTATCGTTAGTAAAATGTTGGAATGGTGATACTTGGCCTGGTATCGTAGGTATGGTGATACTTGGCCTGGTATCGTTAGTAAAATGTTGGAATGGTGATACTTGGCCTGGTATCGTTAGTAAAATGTTGGTATGGTGATACTTGGCCTGGTATCGTATCGTTGGTATGGTGATACTTGGCCTGGTATCGTATCGTTGGTATGGTGATACTTGGCCTGGTATCGTATCGTTGGTATGGTGATACTTGGCCTGGTATCGTATCGTTGGTATGGTGATACTTGGCCTGGTATCGTAGGTATGGTGATACTTGGCCTGGTATCGTTAGTAAAATGTTGGAATGGTGATACTTGGCCTGGTATCGTTAGTAAAATGTTGGAATGGTGATACTTGGCCTGGTATCGTATCGTTGGCATGGAGATACTTGGCCTGGTATCGTATCGTTGGTATGGTGATACTTGGCCTGGTATCGTATCGTTGGTATGGTGATACTTGGCCTGGTATCGTATCGTTGGTATGGTGATACTTGGCCTGGTATCGTTAGTCAAATGTTGGAAGGGTGATACTTGGCCTGGTATCGTATCGTTGGTATGGTGATACTTGGCCTGGTATCGTTAGTTAAATGTTGGAATGGTGATACATGGCCTGGTATCGTTAGTTAAATGTTGGAATGGTGATACTTGGCCTGGTATCGTATCGTTGGTATGGTGATGCTTGGCCTGGTATCGTTAGTTAAATGTTGGAATGGTGATACTTGGCCTGGTATCGTTGGTATGGTGATACTTGGCCTGGTATCGTTAGTTAAATGTTGGTATCGTAACACTAACAGGGAATCGATAGAACATGGCTCAAAGATGCCGAAAAAAAACTATATAATATTCTAAATGGGTGAATCTCTCCTTTATGGTCTCTGGTCAGTCCATCCCAACCCTCAGTCAGTTATTCACCTGCTCCTCCCGGGTGTCGAAGGGGCACTGGCAGGCCGAGCACACCATCCTGTCAGACACATCTCTACCCAGGCTGCTCTCTGGCTGTTTATCATCCTGGAGATCCTCCTTGGGGCACACAGTCACTCCTGTTAGGATGACATACATACAGGACTTGAGTGACATGGGAGATAAACTATACCGAACTAAAACGAATTTACCGAGTTAATGTTCATAGGAAATCGGTCAATTGAAATCAATTCATTAGACCCTAATCTATGGATTTCCTATGACTGGGGAGCCAGGCCCAGCCACTGGGGAGCCAGGCCCAGCCACTGGGGAGCCAGACCCAGCCACTGGGGAGCCAGACCCAGCCACTGGGGAGCCAGGCCCACCCACTGGGGAGCCAGGCCCACCCACTGGGGAGCCAGGCCCACCCACTGGGGAGCCAGGCCCACCCACTGGGGAGCCAGGACCACCCACTGGGGAGCCAGACCCAGCCACTGGGGAGCCAGACCCAGCCACTGGGGAGCCAGGCCCACCCACTGGGGAGCCAGGCCCACCCACTGGGGAGCCAGGACCACCCACTGGGGAGCCAGGACCACCCACTGGGGAGCCAGGACCACCCACTGGGGAGCCAGGACCAGACAATCAGAATGAGTTTCTCTCAACAAAAGGGATTTATTACAGACAGAAATAAACTGTTTCATCCACTGTCCAGGTGGCTGGTTACAGACGATCCCGCAGGTGAAGAAGCCGGATGTGGAGGTCCTGGGCTGGCGTGGTTACACGTGGTCTGTGGGGCTGGCGTGGTTACACGTGGTCTGTGGGGCTGGCGTGTTTACACCTGGTCTGCGGTTGTGAGGCCGGTTGGATGTACTGTCAAATTCTCAAAAACAACATTGGAGACGGCTTATGGTAGAGAAATTAACATTAACTTCTCTGGCAACAACTCTGGTGGACATTCCTGCAGTCAGCATGCCAATTACACACAACCTCAAAACTTGAGACATCTGTGGTGTTGTGAGAAAAACTGCACATTTTAGAGTGGCTTTTCATTGTCCCCAGCACAAGGTGCATCTGTGTAATGATCATGCTGTTGAATCAGCTTCACAATATGATAAACCTATCAGGTGGACGGATTATCTTGGCACAAAATTTGAGAGAAATAAGCTTTTTGTGCGTATGGAACATTTCTGTGATATTTTATTTCAGTTCATGAAATATGGGACCAACACTTTACATGTTGAGTTTATATTAATGACTATTTACATGACAAATAAACAACCGGGGCACAAATAACTGCTTTCAGGATGTACAACAGCCATAGACATAGCTTACGGCTAGCTACCCACCATGACTGTGTGGTGGATTCTTGGTGTGTACAGGAGGCTCATGAACACTGGTAACTTCTCGGACCTCCTGTAGAACAGAGTCTTGAAGACAGTACTCAAACACGGAGCGGTGTTCTGGACCTGCGGTCATTGTAGACTCCGGAGCATCTGAAGAACATCAATATGAGAGTGAGAATCTGTAACTACTACAGTAGCTAGATGAACGTGTAACTACTACAGTAGCTAGATCAACGTGTAACTACTACAGTAGCTAGATCATAGCGGACTAAACTCCATGGTGAATGAAGTGTCTGGTGACTCCACCAGAGTGGAGCAGAGACCAGGCGTAGTGGAATCTAGCTCCGAATACAGGGTCAACACGTACATGCTTTAAATGATGAAACACGTACCGTGTACCTATGTTTGTTGTCTGTAGTTGCGTGCCTTTGTTTGCTGAATTCCATACTTTGTCAGTAAACGTTAATACATTCTCCCAACAGTTTGTTTATAGCTGTATAGCTCTAAGACGGCAACTCGGCGCATGTGCCAATTTAATCTCAACAAGGACACAGTAGTTGTTTCTGATTAACTTTAATTTGAAAAAAGTATGGATTTCAGCAGAAAAAGAAAGGCACTTAACTACAAAGGATGGGTACTGAAATATTGACCGATGTAGTTGGTCATGCGTGGGATCATTCCCACACAAAGCGAGATTTATAATTCTGAACGTTTGCTTGAGCGTGTACGTAAAGTTACGCACAGCCATGCGTACGCACAGTGGTCAAGTGATAAGGGAACTGCTTGTCAAGCATAGAACAGCGAAAAATTGAAGGGGCCTGAATACTTTCCGAATGCACTGTTATGAGCAAAAGACGCACGACTCGTTCATTCATTCATTCATTCGAGTGGCGCAGCGGTCTAAGGCACTGCATCTCAGTGCTTGAGGCGTCACTATAGACACCCTTGTTCGAATCCAGGCTGTATCACAACCGGACGTGATTGGGAGTCGCGTAGGGCGGCGCACAATTGGCCCAGTATCATCTGGGTTTGGCTGGTGTGGACCGTCATTGTAAATAAGAAAATGTTCTAAAACGGACTTGTCTAGTTAAATTAAAAAGGTAGAGAAAATGTAATGTTATTTGCCATTGCAACTTGTATTGTCCTAATGATCCTCTCTTTCTAGCTATGTTTTTATGTGTACAGGTCAAACCACAACTGAGAGCCAAACAACACATCTTGGTTGTACTCAAATCTGACACGAGAACCTTTTACTCTCGGAAAAGGTTTTTTAGCATCGTTTTTTCGTTGGTGTAGGATATTTCATGGAATGGCGTATGTTCCCCACAGACTTTAAAAAAGGTATGATTTTGACCATATAGTTAATTGGGAGAGTTTCGAAAATGCAACTAGCCAAGATTGTACGCGAGCACAGAGTTTGAGAACAATTGGCATTTATCAACGGTTATCTCCTACCAGTGTGTGTACGACGCTCGTAGGAGTGTTTGATAAATCACACTTTCTATGCGTATGAACATTATAAATTCCCTTCGTTAAAGTAGTATTTTAGAATCGTTTCTATGCAACATGAATAAATTAGGCAATAGTGTGCAACTGCAGCCCGCAATTCAGGGCGTTTCCGCATGTGGGCATTCCCATTGGTTCCTTCATGAACACCTTCACCCCCCTCAAGGTCCCCAGTGGTTCCTTCATGAACACCTTCACCCCCCTCAAGGTCCCCAGTGGTTCCTTCATGAACACCTTCACCCCCCTCAAGGTCCCCAGTGGTTCCTTCATGAACACCTTCACCCCCCTCAAGGTCCCCAGTGGTTCCTTCATGAACACCTTCACCCCCCTCAAGGTCCCCAGTGGTTCCTTCATGAACACCTTCACCCCCCTCAAGGTCCCCAGTGGTTCCTTCATGAACACCTTTCACCCCCCCCAAGGTCCCCAGTGGTTCCTTCATGAACACCTTCACCCCCCTCAAGGTCCCCAGTGGTTCCTTCATGAACACCTTTCACCCCCCTCAAGGTCCCCAGTGGTTCCTTCATGAACACCTTCACCCCCCTCAAGGTCCCCAGTGGTTCCTTCATGAACACCTTCACCCCCCTCAAGGTCCCCAGTGGTTCCTTCATGAACACCTTCACCCCCCTCAAGGTCCCCAGTGGTTCCTTCATGAACACCCTCACCCCCCTCAAGGTCCCCAGTGGTTCCTTCATGAACACCTTCACCCCCCTCAAGGTCCCCAGTGGTTCCTGCATCAACAATATTATTGGTGATGTAAAATATATTTCACAGCGGTTTAGATGGTACCATGATTCTCCACTAGAATCTTATTTTGACACAAACTGACATTAGGCGTGATGTATTGCTGTTGTTTGAGCCCTGTGTTGTGCTGCTACCATGCTATGTTATTGTCTTAGGTCTCTATTTTTTTATTTATTTAACTATTTTTCATTTTTACAGGTTAAACCACAACTGAGAGAGCCAAACAACACATCTTGGTTGTACTCAACCAAGTAAGTTAAGAACAAATTCGTATTTAGAATGACGGCCTACACCCGTAGTGTTGTCTCTCTCGTCGTGATTGTGTGTTTTGTCCTATATTTTTACTCCCAGCCCCCGTCCCCGCAGGAGGCCGTTTGGTAGGCCGTCATTGTAAATATGAGTTTGTTCTAAACTGACTCGTTAAATAAAGGTGAAAGTAAAACAGGCTTACTATTAGGGTTTCAGCAACCAGGAAATGGAGGAGCGATTTCTGCAGTACAACTTTTAAAAAATGGACCAATAGAAGTCTAAAGAGGGGTTACTGCAGAAGCAGGAGTGTCCACATTAAAGAGGGGTTCCTGCAGAATCAGGAGTGTTCACATTAAAGAGGGGTTCCTGCAGAAGCAGGAGTGTCCACATTAAGGAGGGGTTCCTGCAGAATCAGGAGTGTCCACATTAAGGAGGGGTTCCTGCAGAATCAGGAGTGTCCACATTAAGGAGGGGTTCCTGCAGAATCAGGAGTGTCCACATTAAGGAGGGGTTCCTGCAGAAGCAGGAGTGTCCACATTAAGGAGGGGTTCCTGCAGAATCAGGAGTGTCCACATTAAAGAGGGGTTCCTGCAGAAGCAGGAGTGTCCACATTAAGGAGGGGTTCCTGCAGAATCAGGAGTGTCCACATTAAAGAGGGGTTCCTGCAGAATCAGGAGTGTCCACATTAAAGAGGGGTTCCTGCAGAATCAGGAGTGTCCACATTAAAGAGGGGTTCCTGCAGAAGCAGGAGTGTCCACATTAAGGAGGGGTTCCTGCAGAATCAGGAGTGTCCACATTAAAGAGGGGTTCCTGCAGAATCAGGTGTCCACATTAAAGAGGGGTTCCTGCAGAATCAGGAGTGTCCACATTAAAGAGGGGTTCCTGCAGAAGCAGGAGTGTCCACATTAAGGAGGGGTTCCTGCAGAATCAGGAGTGTCCACATTAAAGAGGGGTTCCTGCAGAATCAGGAGTGTCCACATTAAGGAGGGGTTCCTGCAGAATCAGGAGTGTCCACATTAAAGAGGGGTTCCTGCAGAAGCAGGAGTGTCCACATTAAGGAGGGGTTCCTGCAGAATCAGGAGTGTCCACATTAAAGAGGGGTTCCTGCAGAATCAGGAGTGTCCACATTAAAGAGGGGTTCCTGCAGAATCAGGAGTGTCCACATTAAAGAGGGGTTCCTGCAGAAGCAGGAGTGTCCACATTAAGGAGGGGTTCCTGCAGAAGCAGGAGTGTCCACATTAAGGAGGGGTTCCTGCAGAAGCAGGGGTGCCCACATTAAGGAACACACAGAATTGCACCTTTCTCAAATGATGCCCCTGTTTCTGCTACACTCTGTTGGGGGACTTCCTCCACCATGGAGTGGAGTTTAGTCTGTTTTCTATTTCAGAGATTGGCTATAATCTAGCAAACTATGTCATATTTACATTTGATGTTGAAACACCCACTTGATTTAATCTTATCTAACGTTACGTGAGTAAACGTACCACGTGTAAAACAGTTAACTATCTACCCCTGTGCTAGCTATGGTGGTTGCTACTAGTTAGTTCGCTAGCTAACATTAGCCATATCAATCAACGGCAACGTGTGACCATAGTAGCTAGCTAATTTCCAGATGTGTTGTTGTTTTAAACACGTACCAAAATGATGCCACGTCTTGTCGATGTTGAATAAAGACAAATTCTAGTTACCAGTTTGATAACGCTCTACCTACACTATTTGGCTGGCAGATTGAGTAACTTCTTCTTCTATGATATAATGGCGGTCCGCAAACAAACGTTAAAAGTGCATGGCGCCACCTACCGTGCTGGAGTGTGTGGTCAATCACGGTTAACAACATGTCATAATCCTCCTACCAAACTCAGTACTTCTGAGAAAATAAAAAGCCCTAGTAAATTATAATAGGCCTTCCAACCCTGTCCAACATAAACCGGGTGGCACTGGTTGGCAAGCATGTGATTGGTTTGTGTCTGGCCAATGAAACGATGTGTTGTTATATTGTTGTAGGTACGTTGAAGAGAGGGAAAGATTGAAGTGTAGGGTCATTTTTTTAAACCTTTATTTAACTATGCAAGTCAGTTAAGAACAAATTCTTATTTTTAATGACGACCTAGTGGTTTGGCTCTCTCAGTTGTGGTTTAACCTGTAAAAATAAAAACAGCATAGCATGGTAGCAGCACAACACAGGGTACAAACAACAGCACAAAGGTAGAGTCAACAATACAGCACACCTAATGTCAGTAACTGCCTGTTCAGGGGCAGAACAACAGATTTGTACTTTGTCAGCTCAGGGATTTGAACTTGCAATCTTCCGGTTACAAGTCCAACACTCTAACCACTTGGCTACCCTGCAACCCCATTGATGTTGGACAGGGTTGGAAGGGATTTTGGGGATGGGGGATGGGGGAGGGCCTCTCATGTTGTATTGATATCTGTCTCATGTTGTGTTGTATTGATATCTGTCTCATGTTGTATTGATATCTGTCTCATGTTGTATTGATATCTGTCTCATGTTCTATTGATATCTGTCTCATGTTGTGTTGTATTGATATCTGTCTCATGTTGTATTGTATTGATATCTGTCTCATGTTGTATTGATATCTGTCTCGTATTGTATTGATATCTGTCTCGTATTGTATTGATATCTGTCTCATGTTGTATTGATATCTGTCTCATGTTGTATTGATATCTGTCTCATGTTGTGTTGTATTGATATCTGTCTCATGTTGTATTGTATTGATATCTGTCTCATGTTGTATTGATATCTGTCTCGTATTGTATTGATATCTGTCTCGTATTGTATTGATATCTGTCTCATGTTGTATTGATATCTGTCTCATGTTGTGTTGTATTGATATCTGTCTCATGTTGTATTGTATTGATATCTGTCTCGTATTGTATTGATATCTGTCTCATGTTGTATTGATATCTGTCTCATGTTGTATTGATATCTGTCTCATGTTGTGTTGTATTGATATCTGTCTCATGTTGTATTGTATTGATATCTGTCTCATGTTGTATTGTATTGATATCTGTCTCATGTTGTATTGTATTGATATCTGTCTCATGTTGTATTGTATTGATATCTGTCTCATGTTGTATTGTATTGATATCTGTCTCGTATTGTATTGATATCTGTCTCATGTTGTATTGATATCTGTCTCATGTTGTATTGATATCTGTCTCATGTTGTGTTGTATTGATATCTGTCTCATGTTGTATTGTATTGATATCTGTCTCATGTTGTATTGATATCTGTCTCGTATTGTATTGATATCTGTCTCGTATTGTATTGATATCTGTCTCATGTTGTATTGATATCTGTCTCATGTTGTATTGATATCTGTCTCATGTTGTGTTGTATTGATATCTGTCTCATGTTGTATTGTATTGATATCTGTCTCATGTTGTGTTGATATCTGTCTCATGTTGTATTGATATCTGTCTCATGTTGTATTGTATTGATATCTGTCTCATGTTGTATTGTATTGATATCTGTCTCATGTTGTATTGTATTGATATCTGTCTCATGTTGTGTTGTATTGATATCTGTCTCATGTTGTATTGATATCTGTCTCATGTTCTATTGATATCTGTCTCATGTTTTATTGTATTGATATCTGTCTCATGTTGTGTTGTATTGATATCTGTCTCATGTTTTATTGTATTGATATCTGTCTCATGTTGTGTTGTATTCATATCTGTCTCATGTTGTATTGTATTGATATCTGTCTCATGTTGTGTTGTATTGATATCTGTCTCGTGTTGTATTGTATTGATATCTGTCTCATGTTGTGTTGTATTGATATCTGTCTCGTGTTGTATTGTATTGATATCTGTCTCATGTTGTGTTGTATTGATATCTGTCTCGTGTTGTATTGATATCTGTCTCGTGTTGTATCTGTCTCGTGTTGTATTGATATCTGTCTCATGTTGTGTTGTATTGATATCTGTCTCGTGTTGTATTGATATCTGTCTCGTGTTGTATCTGTCTCATGTTGTATTGATATCTGTCTCGTGTTGATATCTGTCTCATGTTGTACAGCCCACATACAGGAGCAGTCAGCATGTCAACTGCAACGAGTCCTGATGTACAATGCTGACTGCCCCTGTATGCATTCTGCTGTAAATATATTCTGTTAATAGTTCACTGAAGTTTATTGTACCGTACTGGGCGCCTCTCCTCTTCTTTCTTATCTATTATGGTTATAGGCTGGCTATCTGTAAAGCACTTTGTGACAACTGCTGATGTAAGAAAAGGACTTTATTAAAACACATTTGATTGATAATGAACCCCCCCCCCCCAGAGAAAACATGCACACAGTGTTTGTAGGCCTATGTACCATGTGTACCAGTCTTCATTAACCGAGAGTTCCACTTCTGTTGTTGCAGCTTGGTGGGAAGCCCAGGAGCTTTTCCCTGTGCATCATGGACCTGCTTAAAGCCTCAGTGCCTATCACCATGTGTTTATTCAAGTGTCATCGTGAAACCAGAAAAATAGTCATGCGTCTGTAACAAGAACAGTGAGAGTAATGTTGTTTTTCTTTCTGTGAATATTTAGTTGATCAGGACCACATCTGATTGATGACTGCCATCCACATCCAATCCACCACTTACCTAATGAACACTATTCACTCAGCATTATGTGCCAATCAACAAAGTTTATGATTTATGATTAATATTCCCTTTTGTCAGTAACAACCTCTACACATAGCAACATGCTTGACTGAAAACCTTTAAGCATGTCTATAGTCTTTATGGGGGGTGATGCTGTTACCATCAGATATATTATGCCAATATGTCAGTTCTCAATTAGAGGTGAGATGAGAGCAGTGGGAATGCAGGCGCCTTAAAGGCAGGTAGGTAGTCCTGCCTTTAAGAGGAGCAGGCAGAGGAGCAGGCAGAGGAGCAGGCAGAGGAGCAGGCAGAGGAGCAGGCAGAGGAGCAGGCAGAGGAGCAGGCAGCCAGTACATTGCAATGCACTTTGTATGTATTCTGTTGTAAATATATTCTGTTAATATTTCATTAAAGTTTATTGTAACGTACGGGCCACCTACTCCTCTTAGTTATCATTTAGGAAGATTATGTTCACAGGCCTCTCCAAATGCTATGTTGAAGGAGGAAAACAGACAGTTTCTCTCATTCCTTCACCAAGTCATCCAATGTTCGCATCATGAACAAATGTTGCATCATTTCAACTGCTCCTCCTCAATGTAACAGATGTGAAATGCCTAGCTAGTTAGCGGTGGTGCGCGCTAAATAGCGTTTCAGTCGGTGACGTCACTCGCTTTGAGACCTTGAAGTAGTCTTCTCCCTGTGCATTCCCCGACTCCATCTTCTCCCTGTGCATTCCCCGACTCCATCTTCTCCCTGTGCATTCCCCGACTCCATCTTCTCCCTGTGCATTCCCCGACTCCATCTTCTCCCTGTGCATTCCCCGACTCCATCTTCTCCCTGTGCATTCCCCGACTCCATCTTCTTCTCTGCCATCTTACCTTGTGTCTCAGCGCCAGTCCCTCCGTGCATTGACTACCATTGACTCCTTGAAGGAGATTTGTCTTGAGTTTACCCAGAATGCACCGCGTGGCCCATTGGCAACGTAAACAGTGGGTGTTAATATGAATCTAATGTTAATACGTATCTCTGGCAACACCGTCCCAACAAATGGCAAGACGGAAGCCGAGAAGATGAGTCACAACAGAAAACCTTTCTATTTCCTTTTCCCCTAGATAAATGTTCCCCTAGATAAATGTGAAAACCATTTCATGGCAGTTTTAAAGTCCATACATTACAAGTCAACATACATTGATTCATTACTTTAATTTATTGAACAGTAAATATTTAACTGAAAAATATTCAGTTCCTCAGAGATAATATTAACACGGCTTCTCAATTTATATTCCCAACCCATCAAAACTACTAATACAAATCTTTCTAAATGTCTACCACAAAAATGTCTAGATTTCACCAATAATAATGTAAACAGTTCTACCTACTAACAGTATCTAAACAGCTCGTCACTTCTGTCTTCTGTGTTTTGTTGGCTTGTTGTCTGCTGTTTGGCCTTGTGGTTGTAGACCCCTCCTTGGACCTGGCTTGGTAGATTCCTCCAGCTTTTCCAACTTCACCCAACCAGAGGCTTGACTCACTTGTAGCGATTGATTTTCTGCTGAAAGAAACAGACATTGTCAGTTTCTCGCTCACTGAAACGGATTCCCCCCTGCCTGCGACTGACACGGATTCCCCCCTGCCTGCGACTGACACGGATTCCCCCCTGCCTGCGACTGACACGGATTCCCCCCTGCCTGCGACTGACACGGATTCCCCCATGCCTGCGACTGACACGGATTCCCCCATGCCTGCGACTGACACGGATTCCCCCCTGCCTGCGACTGACACGGATTCCCCCCTGCCTACGACTGACACGGATTTCCCCCTGCCTGCGACTGACACGGATTTCCCCCTGCCTGCGACTGACACGGATTCCCCCCTGCCTGCGACTGACACGGATTCCCCCCTGCCTGCGACTGACACGGATTCCCCCCTGCCTGCGACTGACACGGATTCCCCCCTGCCTGCGACTGACACGGATTCCCCCCTGCCTGCGACTGACACGGATTCCCCCCTGCCTGCGACTGACACGGATTCCCCTGCCTGCGACTGACACGGATTCCCCTGCCTGCGACTGACACGGATTCCCCCCTGCCTGCGACTGACACGGATTCCCCTGCCTGCGACTGACACAGACTGACATTACTTTCAGCTCACGCCACCCATCCACTGACAGTGCCAGACTAGGTTGTCATACTGGCGACCCACACCCCCAGTGACCTCTGACCTGGCCACTAGTTGCTAGGGTCAGGTGGTTGCTAGGGGGGCGGACACCTGATAGTATTTTTGCCTGCTCAGGACAGAGGGAAGATCTCAATTGCATACTTGTGTCCTCGCTCCTCATCTCCTTCTCAAAACCCATTGAATGAGAAAGCCAGAGGTCACTCCCCTCTGACCTCCTCCAATGGGTTTTGAGAAGGACACAAGGCGCATGCAATTGAGACCTTCACAGAGCCTCCTCAGTCGCTCTCCAAGAGGACATCAAATCATCAAATGTAATTATAGATTGGTCACATACTTAGCAGATGTTATTGCGAGTGAAGCGAAATGTGTGTGTTCCTAGCTCCAACAGTGCAGTAGTATCTAACTAAATGCTTGTGTTCCCAGCTCCAACAGTGCAGTAATATCTAACTAAATGCTTGTGTTCCTAGGTCCAACAGTGCAGTAGTATCTAACTAAAGGCTTGTGTTCCTAGCTCCAACAGTGCAGTAATATCTAACTAAATGCTTGTGGTCCTAGGTCCAACAGTGCAGTAATATCTAACTAAATGCTTGTGTTTCTAGCTCCATCAGTGCAGTAATATCTAACTAAATGCTTGTGTTCCCAGCTTCAACAGTGCAGTAATACGTAACTAAATGCTTGTGTTCCTAGCTCCAACAGTGCAGTAATATCTAACTAAATGCTTGTGTTCCCAGCTTCAACAGTGCAGTAATACCTAACTAAATGCTTGTGTTCCTAGCTCCAACAGTGCAGTAATATCTAACTAAATGCTTGTGTTCCTAGATCCAACAGTGCAGTAGTATCTAACTAAATGCTTGTGTTCCTAGCTCCAACAGTGCAGTAATATCTAACTAAATGCTTGTGTTCCTAGATCCAACAGTGCAGTAGTATCTAACAATTCTCAACAACACACAAATCGAAAAGTAAAAATAGAATGAAGAAATATTAAAATTTTAGGACGAGCAATGTCGGAGTGGCACTGACTACAGTATATACACACATATGAAATGAGTAAAGCAGTATGTAAACATTATTAAAGTGACTAGTGTTCCATGTCTAGGTATATAGGACAGCCGCCTCTAAGGTGCAGGGTTGAGTAACCAGGTGGAAGCATGGTCTGATGGCCTTGAGATAGAAGCTGTTTTTCAGTCTCTCGGTCCCAGCTTTGATGCACCTGTACTGACCTCGCCTTCTGGATGATAGCGGGGTGAACAGGCAGTGGCTCGGGTGGTTGATGTCCTTGATAGTTTTTACGGCGGTGGTTGATGTCCTTGATAGTTTTTACGGCATTCCTGTGACTCCAGAGGGTAGTGAGGTCTGCACAACGCATCACCGGGGGTGGTGTAGGTGTCCTGGAGGGCAGGTAGTTTGCCCCCGGTGATGCGTTGTGCAGACCTCACTACCCTCTGGAGAGCCTTACAGTTGTGGGCGGAGCAGTTGCCGTACCAGGCGGTGATACAGCACGACAGGATGCGCTCAATTGTGCATCTGTAGAAGATTGTGATTGTCTTAGAGGCAAAGACAAATTTCTTTAACCTCCTGAGGTTGAAGAGGCACTCTTGCACCTTCTTCACCACACTGTCGGTGTGCGTGGCCAACTTCAGTGATGTGTCTCTTTGTACTTTGCTCCGTTCATCTTTCCCTCGATCCTGACTAGTCTCCTAAAAACATTCCCACAACACTATTCTGTAACCACCATGTTTCATCGTAGGGATGGTGCCAGGTTCCCTCCAGATGTGACACTTGGCATTCAGGCCAAAAGAGTTCAAATCGGTTTCATCAGACCAGAGAATCTTGTTTCTCATGGTCTGAAAGTCTTCATGTGCCTTTTACTGAGGAGTGGCTTCCGTCTGGCCACTCTACCATAAAGGCCTGATTGGTGGAGTGCTGCAGAGATGGTAGCCCTGGAAGGTTCTCCCATCTCCACAGAGGATGGAGCTCTGTCAGAGTGACTCAGGTTCTTGGTCACCTCCCCGATTGCTCAGTTTGGCCAGCTCAAGGCAGAGTCTTGGTGGTTCCAAACTTCTTCCATTTAAGAATGATGGAGGCCACTGTGTTCTTGGGGACCTTCAATGCTGCAGAATGTTTGTTGGTACCCTTCTCCAGATCTGTACCTCGACACAATCCGGTCTTGTATCTCTGGACAATTTCTTTGACCTCATGGCTTGGTTTTTGCTCTGATGCACTGTCAACTGTGGGACCTTATATAGACAGGTGTGTTCCTTTCCAAATCATGTCCAATCAAATGAATTTACCACAGGTGGACTTCAATCAAGATGTAGAAACATCTCAAGGATGCTTAATGGAAACAGGATGCACCTGAGCTCAATTTCGAGTCTCCTAGCAAAGGGTCTGAATACTTATGCAAATAAGGTATGTTTTTTTATTTAAAAAAAACAGTTTTTGCTTTGTCATTATGGGGTATTGTGATGTCATTATGGGGTATTGTGATGTCATTATGGGGGCATTGTCTGTAGATTGCTGAGGAAAAATAGTAATTCAATCAATTTTATAACAAGGCTGTAATGTAACAAAATGTGAAAAAAGTCAAGGGGTCTGAATACTTTCCAAATGCACTGTATTCCTCTTGCCCAGATGGGATAGGGTAGTGCAGTGAGATGGCGATTGCACCATCTGTGTATCTATTGGGGCGTTAAGCAAATTGAAGTGGGTCTAGGGTGTCAGGTAAGGTAGAGGTGATATGATCCTTAACTAGCTTGTCAAAGCACTTCATGATGACACAAGTGAGTGCTACGAGGCTGTAGCCATTTAGTTCAGTTACCTTTGCTTTCTTGGTGGACATCTTGAAGCAAGTGGGGACAGCAGACCGGGATAGGGAGAGATTGAAAATGTCCGTAAACACTTCAGCCAGCTGGTCTGCGCATGCTCTGAGTATGCTGCTAGGGACGCTGTTTGGGCTGGCAGCCTTGCAAGGGTTAACACGCTTAAACGTCTTATTCACGACGGCCATGTAGAATGACAACCCACAGTCCTTGGGCAGCGTCGGAGGCACTGTGTTATCCTCAAAGCGGGCGAAGAAGGTGTTTAGCTTGTCCGGGAGCAAGACGTCGGTGTGGCTGGTTTTCCCTTTGTAGTCCGTGTCTGTAGGCCCTGCCACATACGTCTCGTGTCTGAACCGTTGAATTGTGACTCCATTTTGTCTCTGTACTGATGTTTTGCCTGTTTGATTGCCTTATGGAGGGAATAACTACACTGTTTGTATTCAGCCATATTCCCAGTCACGTTGCCATGGTTAAATGTGATGGTTCCCACTTTTAGTTTTACACGAATGTTGCCATCTATCCACGGTTTCTGGTTTGGTTTTAATAGTCACCGTGGGAACAACACCCCATACACACTTCCTGATTAAAATCAGTCACCGTGTCCGGGAATATGTCAATGTTATTCTCAGAGGCAACCCGGAGCAAAACAATCTTGAAGAATGGATTCCAATTGGTCAGACCAGCGTTTAATAGACCTTAAAACAGGAAGTGCCCGTACTGAGTTTCTGCCTATAGGAAGGGAGGCGCAAAATAGAGTCGTGATTTGATTTGCCAAAGGGAGGGCGGGGGAGGGCCTTGTAGGCATCTCAAAAAGGCGAGAAGCAGTGGTCTAGAGTTTTTCCTAAGCGAGTACTAAAGTCAATGTGTTGATAGAACTTCAGTAACGTTTTCCACAAATTTCCTTTGTTAAAATCCCCAGCTACAATAAATGCATCCTCAGGATGGATATACGGTTTCCAGTTTGCACAACAGTGTAGTTCAGCTTGAGGGGGAAAATATACGGCTGTGAATATAACCGAAGGGAATTCTCTTGTGAGCTAATACGGTCAAGCATTTGATGGTGAGGTATTCTAGGTCGGGTGAACAAAAGGACTTGAGTTTCTGTACATTATCACAATCACACCAAGAGTAGTTAATCACGCAACATACACCTCCACTTTCTTTTTCCCCAGAGAGTTCTTTATCCCTGTCTATGCAATGAACTGAGAATCCAGCTGGTTGTATGGACCGGGACAGTATATCCAGAGAGAGCCATGAATCCGTGAAACAGAGTATGTTACAGTACCTGACGTCTCTCTGGAAGGAGATCCTCGCACTGACGTCTCTCTGGACTAATAATGATAGAAATAACACACACAAAAACCACAATACTGCAAAGTTGCTTAGGAGCTACAAGCAGAGCTGTCATGTCTGAGGAGCTACAAGCAGAGCTGTCATGTCTCTCAGCGCCATCTTACAACATCACATGTGTGTTGGGGTGTGTGGACATCTTCATAAAGCCTCCACAGAGTGTGTGTTTACTCTTCATGGTTTCAATCTGTCTATTAGTTGATCATAGTAGTTTTGCCATGTGTTATAGTCACCATCTCCTTTTACAGTCCATATTATTGTTATTGTGATAACATATTTAAATGACCCATTCATTGTCATGCTGTTTATTATATTCATTCATATCTCTTTGTACAGAACCACATCCATCTCATATGTCCTCCATGTCAATTAAGGCAGCTCCCCGCACCTCTCTGATTCAGAGGGGTTGGGTTAAATGGGGAAGACACGCCTCTCTGATTCAGAGGGGTTGGGTTAAATGGGGAAGACACGCCTCTCTGATTCAGAGGGGTTGGGTTAAATGGGGAAGACACACCTCTCTGATTCAGAGGGGTTGGGTTAAATGGGGAAGACACACCTCTCTGATTCAGAGGGGTTGGGTTAAATGGGGAAGACACACCTCTCTGATTCAGAGGGGTTGGGTTAAATGGGGAAGACACGCCTCTCTGATTCAGAGGGGTTGGGTTAAATGGGGAAGACACGCCTCTCTGATTCAGAGGGGTTGGGTTAAATGGGGAAGACACACCTCTCTGATTCAGAGGGGTTGGGTTAAATGGGGAAGACACACCTCTCTGATTCAGAGGGGTTGGGTTAAATGGGGAAGACACACCTCTCTGATTCAGAGGGGTTGGGTTAAATGGGGAAGACACGCCTCTCTGATTCAGAGGGGTTAGGTTAAATGGGGAAGACACGCCTCTCTGATTCAGAGGGGTTGGGTTAAATGGGGAAGACACGCCTCTCTGATTCAGAGGGGTTGGGTTAAATGGGGAAGACACGCCTCTCTGATTGAGGGGTTGGGTTAAATGAGGAAGACAAATTTCAGTTGAAGGCATTCAACTGACTAGGTATCCCACCTTTCCCTTCCCTCTGGAAATAAACTTCTCTATTGTGTAAAACTCTTGAGGTTGCCGTATTCCTGTGTCAGTGAGTCACAGACCATCTCTTTCTCACTGACTCATTACATTTCCATCATACAGTATAGTTGTGTGTTACTGTACCTTCTAGGCAGCGAGACTGGATCTCTGCTAGAGACTTCCTTATCGTCAGACACTGGAGGTTCAAACTCTTCTCCTTCTCTGCTAGAGACTCCGCCACCTTGTCAATTTTATCTAAATCCTTCAGTTTCTTCTTTGGTCCTTTACCCTGTGACCTGAGGAAAAAATATGTTTTTATTTGACTTTTTTTTTTTAGTTGTTAAAGAAACTAACCCTCCATTTTCCCTGACAGTCACACACCTTCATCAGACAGCGAACACTCTCTAAAAACAACCTCAATCACAGAGTACAAAAAAAGGAGGTGTCTTACCTCAAGGGTCTTTCCTGGTAAAATAATTAATAAATCTATTAGGCTTATATCCTTTATAATGTCAATAAACATAGATTACCTATTAATCCCCTCCAGTTGCTGGACCAGCTCAGCCCTCCTCAGCCTCAGTTGCTCCAGCTCCAACAGGGCCTCACCCACTCCTCCTGTCTGCGTCGCCATCACCATCCTCCGGTTCAGGTCTTCAGTGCTACACATTGGGAACCATAATAGGGATGGTCATGGGCGTGAGTAATTGAATTTGAATACTCTTAAGATGTTTGTTTTTTTTTTTAACGTAAAACTATGACGTAATGTGTCTGAAAGGAGAAGATACATTTTGTCCAGATTATTATTATTATTTTTGTTGTCTTGAAACGTTCATTTGCTTTGACTCTAGTTTTCCCATTTGTACTATTTACTTAACTGCATTCGGACTACTCCCTACAAACACATGTGCTAAGTGACACAACCTCCCGTTTGCCTACAGAAATAAATTCAGATAAAAACGTATCCAACTGATTAGGGATTAACATGCGGGATCCTGGGAACACTTCACATTTCCAGAAAACAAGTAACCGAGGTAAAGACAGATTCAGGTTGGATAGTCGATGGATATTCCCCTGTTGTTTTCCTCACGTCCACCAACAGCAGTTAGGGACCGTCAACATACTGTAGTGACAATTCACATTTTAATAGCTCTTTAACCATTACTCCTAAGGCGGAGACTAAACCCATTGGCCCCACAGTGATAGGGCATTGAAAGGATCTGGCTCATGCCCTACTGGGGCGGCAGGGTAGCCTAGTGGACTAGTAACAGGAAGGTTGCAAGTTCAAACCCCCGAGCTGACAAGGTACAAATCTGTCGTTCTGCCCCTGAACAGGCAGTTAACCCACTGTTCCTAGGCCGTCATTGAAAATAAGAATTTAATAATTAACTGACTTGCCTAGTTAAATAAAGGTAAAAAATTAAAATGAAAAAGTGGGGAGAGGTATCTTCAGCTTGTCTGGGGACCCATTGATCTGCTGTGGAACCAGAAAACGGAGAAGTCTAGGTTCCCACGGATCACTGAATGTCAACTTGATGAAATTCAAAGGAGCGTACCCACATGTCGCAGTCACACTCAAATCACCCGTGGGGTGACTGTGACCCCCTCGTGTCGCAGTCAAATCACCCGTGGGGTGACTGTGACCCCCTCGTGTCGCAGTCGCACTCAAATCACCCGTGGGGTGACTGTGACCCCCTCGTGTCGCAGTCAAATCACCCGTGGGGTGACTGTGACCCCCTCGTGTCGCAGTCAAACCACCCGTGGGGTGACTGTGACCCCCTCGTGTCGCAGTCAAACCACCCGTGGGGTGACTGTGACCCCCTCATGTCGCAGTCAAACCACCCGTGGGGTGACTGTGACCCCCGCATGTCGCAGTCAAACCACCCGTGGGGTGACTGTGACCCCCGCATGTCGCAGTCAAACCACCCGTGGGGTGACTGTGACCCCCGCATGTCGCAGTCAAACCACCCGTGGGGTGACTGTGACCCCCTCGTGTCGCAGTCAAACCACCCGTGGGGTGACTGTGACCCCCTCATGTCGCAGTCAAACCACCCGTGGGGTGACTGTGACCCCCGCATGTCGCAGTCAAACCACCCGTGGGGTGACTGTGACCCCCTCGTGTCACAGTGAGGAATATCAATGAAGCGCTGGTAAAGGTGGCTCTGTCCCGGAGAGCTGACTGGACAAGGATTGAAAGGGGATGTTTTTTAGGGCCGTGCTAAAGTGATCTTAGAAGTAAACAGCGGCTTTGAGAACGATGATCGCATGCAACGATGAAGCAAAAAATGACTAGGTATCCCCCCCTTACCCCCCGTCACTGTCCATGTCTTGTTTTTAAAGGATGAGAGAAGTGCTCCACCTGGTGGAGAGAGATTGTAAGACAGAAATAGTTGCTTAATGCTGCTGTACGTTACAACACGTCTAGATGTAACGGAGGGTCAGTTTTCTCAACTTTTCTCCAATACTATAGAGCCGTTACCATGTCGATCAACGCTTGAATAGAAACCTAGTTCACACCCCAGATTGACATCAACACAGTCACTACACTCCCATTAGTTTTCTTTGTAGCCTCGTTTGGATGTCGCGGTTGCGCACATTTGTAAGGAATGGGGTGTGTTTACGTTAACTGGTTATAGTTACAGTAATGGTAGTGACTGGTTATAGTAGCGGTAGTGACTGGTTATAGTTATAGTAGCGGTAGTGACTGGTTATAGTTATAGTAGCGGTAGTGACTGGTTATAGTTATAGTAGCGGTAGTGACTGGTTATAGTAGTGGTAGTGACTGGTTATAGTTATAGTAGCGGTAGTGACTGGTTATAGTTATAGTAGCGGTAGTGACTGGTTATAGTAGTGGTAGTGACTGGTTATAGTAGTGGTAGTGACTGGTTATAGTAGCGGTAGTGACTGGTTATAGTTATAGTAGCGGTAGTGACTGGTTATAGTAGCGGTAGTGACTGGTTATAGTAGCGGTAGTGACTGGTTATAGTAGCGGTAGTGACTGGTTATAGTGGTAGTGACTGGTTATAGTGGTAGTGACTGGTTATAGTTATAGTAATGGTAGTGACTGGTTATAGTTATAGTAATGGTAGTGTCTACAGTAGTAGTGGTAGTGACTGGTTAGTTGAAAAAGTAGTTAGATGGAATAAGTTGGATGGAATAACATAGCCTGAACATGAGAACGTAGGTTTTGTGTCTCCAGCTTGAACGGTTCAAGAGTTACTGTTGGGGAGGTAGTTCATGCTAATTTATGCTAATTCAAATCGTTATAAGTCCATAAAGGTTTTAGATGATTTGAAGTTAGGATAGCCTGAATGTTTTACAGTTGGTCTTGTAGCTTAACTTACCAAGGAGCAGGACCGTTTTGAATAGCAAATGTAATTTATGCAAATAAAAAAAGTGTTAATAGTCCCAAAAGTATACCTAGTATCAAATATCCTTTGACAAGCAAATCCACGTCGGGCCAGTCTGGACAGCTCAACTTCGGGTTTGGTGTTGACAGCTTAAACGGTGTTGGAGATGGTCCACATTTCTTCACCATTCAAGTCTATGGGCCTTTTCTTTGCCATTGAAATGCATTGTGAGCTCATTTAAATATTGTTTTTAGTTCCGAAAGTATAAATGGTATCAAAAATATTTTCTCAAGCAATCCAAGTTGGGGCAGCTGGACATTTGGAAATTGGTTTCGTGTTAATAGGTTTAATTGTTTAAGCTCTAGAGCGGGCGAAATAAAGCCAATAATACGACATCTATAGTTGTGCTTTCAGCACATCGTATCAGTTATGTCTTATAGAAAGTACTAGAACCAGTGGGTTCAGAGCTTCATCAGGGGAAGGTTTCCATCGAAAGAAACCAGTTGCAGAAATCAGACCAAATAACAGGAGGCCGTGTTCAAATCCTCGTTATTTTTCCTACCTATAAAACTTACCCTCAACTCATAAAAGTTTTGCGTTGAACAATAGGGCCGAAATCAGTTTTTATTTGACTTCGGGTCTTGAAATGAACCACCTTGGTTGGAAAGCGAGTAGGCTACCGGGCTACCTGTCAAACATTGTAGACTACTTACCGTCTTTTCACGTCCTTGTCCACAGCCTCTCGCTCTTCCTTAGTCATATTCAGTTCCTCGTTCACATTACTGACGGCATCTTGAAGTTGTTCAACCAAACTCTGGAATATTTCGGAAATAAATGGTTCAATTAACCCTGGTCTAATATCTGTTGACGTTCGTCAGGTTTGCTCAGAAGCATCGACTACCACTGGAAGAATGTCGACTCCTTTACCTCGAGTTGTTCTTCGCTCATGGCAGAAACGTCGAAGGGAGAAGTCAGGTCAGAGAAACTCATATTTGTGATGGTTTGTGTTTTCGAGCCGTCTTCAGTGTGGGGTCAGGCGACTGTCTTGAATGTTAAATCCACCTGGAACTCTCCCGTTCTGCACATCCTTAACCTGACCTGTACGGGGCGCTAAAAGACCATCCTTGTATTTGGATTTGATTTATTTAACCTTTCATTTAACTAGGCAAGTTAAGAACCATTTTATATTTACAATGACGGTCTACCAAAAGGCCTCATGCGGGGACGGGGGCTGGGATTAAGACATAATAAAAAATATAGGACAAAACACACATCACGACAAGAGAGACAACACAACACTACATAGAGACCTAAGACAACAACAGCATGGCAGCAACACATGACAACACAGCATGGTAGCAATACAACATGACAACAACATGGCAGCAACACAACATGGCAGTAGCAACACAACATGACAACAACATGGCATGGTAGCAACACAACATGACAACAACATGGCAGTAACAACACAACATGGCAGTAGCAACACAACATGACAACAACATGGCATGGTAGCAACACAACATGACAAAAACATGGCAGCAACACAACATGGCAGTAGCAACACAACATGACAACAACATGGCATGGTAGCAACACAACATGGCAGTAGCAACACAACATGACAGTAGCAACACAACATGGCAGTAGCAACACAACATGACAACAACATGGCATGGTAGCAACACAACATGGCAGTAGCAACACAACATGACAACAACATGGCATGGTAGCAACACAACATGACAAAAACATGGCAGCAACACAACATGGCAGTAGCAACACAACATGACAACAACATGGCATGGTAGCAACACATGACAACAACATGGCAGTAGCAACACAACATGGCAGTAGCAACACAACATGACAACAACATGGCAGCAACACAACATGACAACAACATGGCAGTAGCAACACAACATGGCATTAGCAACACAACATGGAAGTAGCAACACATGACAACAACATGGTAGCAACACAACATGACAACACAGCATGGTAGCAACACAACATGACAACAACATGGCAGTAGCAACACAACATGACAACAACATGGCATGGTAGCAACACAACATGGCAGTAGCAACACAACATGACAACAACATGGTAGCAACACAACATGACAACAACATGGTAGCAACACAACATGACAACAACATGGCAGTAGCAACACATGACAACAACATGGTAGCAACACAATATGACAACACAGCATGGTAGCAACACAACATGACAACAACATGGCTGCAACACAACATGGCAGTAGCAACACAATGTAGGACTTAATAACATATAGGCCTGAATAACATATAGGTAGGAATAACATATAGGTAGGAATAACATGTAGGCGTGAATAACATATAGGTAGGAATAACATATAGGCCTGAATAACATATAGGTAGGAATAACATATAGGTAGGAATAACATATAGGTAGGAATAACATGTAGGACTTAATAACATATAGGGTTGAATAACATATAGGCCTGAATAACGTATAGGCCTGAATAACATATAGGCCTGAATAACATATAGGCCTGAATAACATATAGGCCTGAATAACATATAGGTAGGAATAACATATAGGTAGGAATAACATATAGGTAGGAATAACATGTAGGACTTAATAACATATAGGGTTGAATAACATATAGGCCTGAATAACGTATAGGCCTGAATAACATATAGGCCTGAATAACATATAGGCCTGAATAACATATAGGCCTGAATAACATATAGGACTGAATAACATATAGGACTGAATAACATATAGGACTTAATAACATATAGGGTTGAATAACATATAGGACTTAATAACATATAGGACTGAATAACATATAGGGTTGAATAACATATAGGACTTAATAACATATAGGGTTGAATAACATATAGGACTTAATAACATATAGGACTGAATAACATATAGGGTTGAATAACATATAGGACTTAATAACGTATAGGGTTGAATATTAATAACATATAGGGTTGAATAACATATAGGACTGAATAACATATAGGACTGAATAACATATAGGACTGAATAACATGTAGTACTGAATAACATATAGGACTGAATAACATATAGGACTTAATAACGTATAGGGTTGAATAACATATAGGACTTAATAACGTATAGGGTTGAATATTAATAACATATAGGACTGAATAACATATAGGACTGAATAACATATAGGACTGAATAACATATAGGACTGAATAACATGTAGTACTGAATAACATATAGGACTTAATAACATATAGGACTTAATAACATATAGGACTGAATAACATATAGGACTTAATAACATATAGGACTTAATAACATATAGGACTGAATAACATATAGGACTTAATAACGTATAGGGTTGAATAACATGTAGGACTTAATAACGAATATGACTGAATAACATATAGGCCTGAATAACATATAGGACTGAATAACATATAGGGTTGAATAACATATAGGACTTAATAACGTATAGGACTGAATAACGTATAGGACTGAATAACATGTAGGACTTAATAACGTATAGGGTTGAATATTAATAACATATAGGACTGAATAACATATAGGACTTAATAACATATAGGACTGAATAACATATAGGACTGAATAACATATAGGACTGAATAACATATAGGACTTAATAACATATAGAACTGAATAACATATAGGACTGAATAACATATAGGACTGAATAACATATAGGACTTAATAACATATAGGTTTGCATGTCTAGCCTATCCTGTCCTCTATCCACCAATAGTGGTCTACCAGTCTGTCTATCCTGTCCACTATCCACCAATCATAGAGGTCGGTGGATTGTTTGTCCAGATCTGCAATATGCTACCTACTGATCTTACCAAACACAACATCATTCACAGCTGCACCACCTTTCAATATAAGTGGAGGCCATAGTGCGTCATTGCGCATGAAAGAACATTGAAGCCATGAGAAACAAGGTTAAAATAGCTCACCTAATGATCTTGTTTAGGGGCAATACAGTGATCCTCCCTAGACTAGCCTACAACTCTACAATACAGGGATCCTCCCTAGTCCAGTCTACAACTCTACAATACAGTGATCCTCCCTAGTCTAGTCTACAATTCTACAATATATTGATCCTCCCTAGACTAGTCTACAACTCTACAATGATCCTCCCTAGACTAGTCTACAATTCTACAATATAATGATCCTCCCTAGACTAGTCTACAATATAATGATCCTCCCTAGACTAGTCCACATTATAATGACCCCCCCCCCTAGACTAGTCTACAACTCTATAATATAATGATCCTCCCTAGCCTAGTCTACAACAATATAATGATCCTCCCTAGACTTGTCTACAATATAATGAATCTCCCTAGACTAGTCTACAACTCTACAATACAGTGATCCTCCCTAGACTAGTCTACAACTCTACAATATAATGATCCTCCCTAGACTAGTCTGCAATACAATGATCCTCCCTAGACTAGTCTACAATACAGTGATTCTCCCTAGACTAGTCTATAATATAATGATCCTCCCTAGACTAGTCTACAACTCTACAATATAATGATCCTCCCTAGACTAGTCTACAACTCTACAATGATCCTCCCTAGACTAGTCTACAATACAGTGATTCTCCCTAGACTAGTCTACAATATAATGATCCTCCCCCTAGACTAGTCCACAACTCTACAATATAATGATCCTCCCTAGACTAGTCTACAACTCTACAATGATCCTCCCTAGACTAGTCTACAACTCTACAATATAATGATCCTCCCTAGACTAGTCTTCAACTCTACAATATAATGATCCTCCCTAGACTAGTCTACAACTCTACAATACAGTGATCCTCTCTAGACTAGTCTAGAATATAATGATCCTCCCTAGACTAGTCTACAACTCTACATTGATCCTCCCTAGACTAGTCTACAATATAATGATCCTCCCTAGACTAGTCTACAACTCTACAATGATCCTCCCTAGACTAGTCTACAATATAATGATCCTCCCTAGACTAGTCTACAACACTACAATATAATGATCCTCCCTAGACTAGTCTACAATATAATGATCCTCCCTAGACTAGTCTACAACACTACAATATAATGATCCTCCCTAGACTAGTCTACAATATAATGATCCTTCCTAGACTAGTCTACAACACTACAATATAATGATCCTCCCTAGACTAGTCTACAACTCTACAATATAATGATCCTCCCTAGACTAGTCTGCAATACAATGATCCTCCCTAGACTAGTCTACAATACAGTGATTCTCCCTAGACTAGTCTACAATATAATGATCCTCCCCCTAGACTAGTCCACAACTCTACAATATAATGATCCTCCCTAGACTAGTCTACAACTCTACAATGATCCTCCCTAGACTAGTCTACAACTCTACAATATAATGATCCTCCCTAGACTAGTCTTCAACTCTACAATATAATGATCCTCCCTAGACTAGTCTACAACTCTACAATACAGTGATCCTCTCTAGACTAGTCTAGAATATAATGATCCTCCCTAGACTAGTCTACAACTCTACATTGATCCTCCCTAGACTAGTCTACAATATAATGATCCTCCCTAGACTAGTCTACAACTCTACAATGATCCTCCCTAGACTAGTCTACAATATAATGATCCTCCCTAGACTAGTCTACAACACTACAATATAATGATCCTCCCTAGACTAGTCTACAACACTACAATATAATGATCCTCCCTAGACTAGTCTACAATATAATGATCCTCCCTAGACTAGTCTACAACACTACAATATAATGATCCTCCCTAGACTAGTCTACAACACTACAATATAATGATCCTCCCTAGACTAGTCTACAATATAATGATCCTCCCTAGACTAGTCTACAACACTACAATATAATGATCCTCCCTAGACTAGTCTACAATATAATGATCCTTCCTAGACTAGTCTACAACACTACAATATAATGATCCTTCCTAGACTAGTCTACAACTCTACAATATAATGATCCTCCCTAGACTAGTCTGCAATACAATGATACTCCCTAGACTAGTCTACAATACAGTGATTCTCCCTAGACTAGTCTACAATATAATGATCCTCCCCCTAGACTAGTCCACAACTCTACAATATAATGATCCTCCCTAGACTAGTCTACAACTCTACAATGATCCTCCCTAGACTAGTCTACAACTCTACAATATAATGATCCTCCCTAGACTAGTCTTCAACTCTACAATATAATGATCCTCCCTAGACTAGTCTACAACTCTACAATACAGTGATCCTCTCTAGACTAGTCTAGAATATAATGATCCTCCCTAGACTAGTCTACAACTCTACATTGATCCTCCCTAGACTAGTCTACAATATAATGATCCTCCCTAGACTAGTCTACAACTCTACAATGATCCTCCCTAGACTAGTCTACAATATAATGATCCTCCCTAGACTAGTCTACAACACTACAATATAATGATCCTCCCTAGACTAGTCTACAACACTACAATATAATGATCCTCCCTAGACTAGTCTACAATATAATGATCCTCCCTAGACTAGTCTACAACACTACAATATAATGATCCTCCCTAGACTAGTCTACAATATAATGATCCTCCCTAGACTAGTCTACAACACTACAATATAATGATCCTCCCTTGACTAGTCTACAACTCTACAATATAATGATCCTCCCTAGACTAGTCCACAATATAATTATCCTCCCTAGACTAGTCTGCAATATAATGATCCTCCCTAGACTAGTCTACAATATAATGATCCTCCCTAGACTAGTCTACAACTCTACAATACAGTGATCCTCCCTAGACTAGTCTAGAATATAATGATCCTCCCTAGACTAGTCTACAATATAATGATCCTCCCTAGACTAGTCTACAACACTACAATATAATGATCCTCCCTAGACTAGTCTACAATATAATGATCCTCCCTTGACTAGTCTACAACACTACAATATAATGATCCTCCCTAGACTAGTCTAGAATATAATGATCCTCCCTAGACTAGTCTAGAATATAATGATCCTCCCTAGACTAGTCTACAATATAATGATCCTCCCTAGACTAGTCTACAACTCTACAATACAGTGATCCTCCCTAGACTAGTCTACAATATAATGAACACGATAGTAGCAACCTCTATGTTGTAAAGAACAAACCTCTGTTGTAAAGAACAAACCTATATGTTGTAAAGAACAAACCAAAGAATGTTTCCACTGCAGCACCAATACAAACATCTAATTTCAGCTAATTATCACCTAATGCATATTATAAACTGGGTCGTTCGAGCCCTGGATGTTGATCGGGTGAAAGCTGTAGTACAGTATATGAGACAATATGCCACGGGTATGACACAAAACGACTTGTTTACAGCTCTAATTACTATGGTAATCAGTTTATAATAGCAATAATATTTCTCTGGGATTTGTGGTATATGGTCAATATACTACGGCTAAGGGCTGTATCCAGCCACTCCAGCCCTTAACCGTGGTATATTGGTCATATACCACACCCCCTCTGGCCTTGTTGGTTAAATATAACACTCTGTTGGAGTGGAGCTGGAGTCATTATCATTATGTCGACAGACATGACGCTACAGTGCTGAATGATGTTGATGTTTGCGAGGTGTATCCCACCAAGCCCTGAACAGGAATACCTGTAGTTATGTTAAACAACAGGTTGAAGGCTCTACAATTAGGTTGTTAAACACTATAATGGATACTTTCTAGAGTCATACCAAGAAGCTGCTGTATATAAGGCTGATGCCAGCAGTACTCGACATTTCCTGATTCCCATGATGGACTTGACTGTGTCTTCCCTGCTGTCCATGGTGGTTTACATCTGTTGTACCTGGGCCATACCTGCTCAGGTAAACACTAGTGCAAGTTAAACCTGTTGTACCCAAACTGTTTAATGTAGAGTTTTTATAAAAAGGAAAATGATATTTCTCTGTATTTTGTAGAGTACCTCAGTGAGCTCCAAAAGGTTCCCTAAAAGTTATTCAGGTAAACATCCCACATATTACTCAACATTTCATAGTACAGGAATACCATGATTAACATATTTAATGTTTCAGATGATCACATTATACGCAGTGAGATGACAGCGATGGATCAAATCATAGAAGCCAATGAGTTCCAAGGTAAGAAATCCCTTCATCTTTTGCTATAGGTCTACACTAGGCAAAAAACAAGCGTGAATCAGAGCAGTTCTCTGATTCACGCCTGTCTCAGTGGACTAATCACATGACTGGTGACACAACCTACTTCCACGTTGTCTCCGTACTACTGTACTGTTTGTTGCTACTTGGCTTCCTGTCTCTGTACTACTGTACTGTTTGTTGCTACTTGGCTTCCTGTCTCCGTACTACTGTACTGTTTGTTGCTACTTGGCTTCCTGTCTCCGTACTACTGTACTGTTTGTTCCTACTTGGCTTCCTGTCTCCGTACTACTGTACTGTTTGTTTCTACTTGGCTTCCTGTCTCCGTACTACTGTACTGTTTGTTGCTACTTGGCTTCCTGTCTCCGTACTACTGTACTGTTTGTTGCTACTTGGCTTCCTGTCTCCGTACTACTGTACTGTTTGTTCCTACTTGGCTTCCTGTCTCCGTACTACTGTACTGTTTGTTGCTACTTGGCTTCCTGTCTCCGTACTACTGTACTGTTTGTTGCTACTTGGCTTCCTGTCTCCGTACTACTGTACTGTTTGTTCCTACTTGGCTTCCTGTCTCCGTACTACTGTACTGTTTGTTGCTACTTGGCTTCCTGTCTCCGTACTACTGTACTGTTTGTTGCTACTTGGCTTCCTGTCTCCGTACTACTGTACTGTTTGTTGCTACTTGGCTTCCTGTCTCCGTACTACTGTACTGTTTGTTGCTACTTGGCTTCCTGTCTCCGTACTACTGTACTGTTTGTTGCTACTTGGCTTCCTGCCAAACGTTTCACTCTTATTAACTATTTCAATCAAACTATTTAACAAGAAGTGAGGAGGGAGTTGTAAAATCTAGAATCAATGGGGGAAGCATTGTGCGATTTACATTTGGTGAGAATGAGGGGACGATGGGGACTGGAAAGTTGGAAATGAACAGCAGTTTGTAGTTGGAGTGTGATTCACAAACAAGGATGTTTTTTTTTGGGGGGGTGACCTGTTTGCGGTCTCGAATATGGTGAATGACTAACCGAGAAAAGTGGAATCGGTTAGAGTGACCAGGAGCGGGATGATGCTGATTTTGTGTGTGTCAAAAGCATAAAAAGAGAAAGCTCTGTGGCTCGACAAGATGGCGCCGTATGATGTGGAACGCTATGGTTTTCAGATTGGGGCACCGGTTAAAGGTGTCATCTCTGGCGTCTCGTTGGACATAGAGGCTGTGTGGTTTTAGGGATAACATTCGAGCAGTGGTAGACGCACGTCGATTGAATTAAATGATCCACGGAAAGAAGGAGAAAAACCTATCGGTTTTACTGTTTGATGAAATAGTCATCCCAATGTATATAAAACTTGTATTATGTGAGCTATGCAGAAGCTGCTGCAATGTTACAATTGTAAAAAGTTTGGACACCTGGCAAGTGTTTGTTGTAGGAATAAATATGTATTAGTTGAAGAGTATGTTGTTGTGATTGTGATGGGGATCACGTTCCCTGAGTGCTGTGTACGGATGGAGGTTACAGTGGATCAGGGCCATCCAGCAGGTCTCCTATGTGGAGGCAGTGAAAATAGCTTGAGTAGAGATGAGATGGCAGTGGATGTGCCACAGTCTGCAGTGAAGGCCATACACGAGAAGGAACCCGACACACTAACAGTGAAGAAGGTGGACTTTGTGATAAATTGCACTAGTCAATCATTGTGAAGGTGGCAAAATAGATTTCTAGACCTCCAGGACTTTATAGCAGAAATGTTACAGGGAGCATGAAGAGGCTCCGCCTCCCAGGTTCCTTAGTGAAGAGTACATTTTTTATTATAATTGTTTCTTACATTTTTGGGTCAGTTATTAAGAGAATATAGATAGGTCGTGACCAGCCCCACACTCCAATACAGTAGGGGGCGGTGTATGTACCTGTTAGTTGGTTGCGGTCGGCCAATAAAAACTCAAAGAAGAAGAGGAACAACATGTTTAGCAACATCTTCGTTTCAACCCGGACATTTTATTTGGACAAAAATCTGTAGGACCTCCTCCGGCGAAAAAAAAAAAAAAGTAATATTGTAGTCACTGTGTCTGACTTCACTAATGCTCTGGTGGATGAATGGAAGCAAGTCCCCTCAGAAATGTTCCAACATCTAGTGGGAAGCCTTCCCAGAAGAGTGGAGGCTGTTATAGCAGCAATGTTCCAACATCTAGTGGGAAGCCTTCCCAGAAGAGTGGAGGCTGTTATAGCAGCAATGTTCCAACATCTAGTGGAAAGCCTTCCCAGAAGAGTGGAGGTTGTTATAGCAGCAATGTTCCAACATCTAGTGGAAAGCCTTCCCAGAAGAGTGGAGGCTGTTATAGCAGCAATGTTCCAACATCTAGTGGAAAGCCTTCCCAGAAGAGTGGAGGCTGTTATAGCAGCAATGTTCCAACATCTAGTGGAAAGCCTTCCCAGAAGAGTGGAGGCTGTTATAGCAGCAATGCTCCAACATCTAGTGGAAAGCCTTCCCAGAAGAGTGGAGGCTGTTATAGCAGCAATGTTCCAACATATAGTGGAAAGCCTTCCCAGAGGAGTGGAGGCTGTTATAGCAGCAATGTTCCAACATCTAGTGAAAAGCCTTCCCAGAAGAGTGGAGGCTGTTATAGCAGCAAAGGAGGGACCAACTCCATATTAATACCCATAATTTTGGAATGAGATGTTAAACTAACAGGTGTCCACATACTTTTGGCCAAGTACATTACCAGTAATACACATAAAACACAACAAGGACACACAGACATTACAAGCAGCATATCATCAATGGAGTTTTAAAAAAATGGTAAGAAGGATCTGCAGATCTGCACAAACGTTCTGTTTTGGCCCTGGGTAAAATGAATCAGTCTGCCATCGCACTGTGATGCTCCAGGTACTGTGGCTAGTGGTGGTTATATCACTGTGATGTTCCAGGTACTGTGGCTAGTGGTGGTTATATCACTGTGATGCTCCAGGTACTGTGGAGGGGCTGGCTAGTGTTGGTTATATCACTGTGATGTTCCAGGTACTGTGGCTAGTGTTGGTTAAATCACTGTGATGCTCCAGGTACTGTGGCTAGTGTTGGCCTCTATAGTTCTAATCTTTCTGAGGACCAACTTATCCAGCATGGTTTATCCTGGTTGTTGCCGATGGTAGATCCAGTCTTTTTGATGATTTTGTTTGGCCTGTTTGCATCCTCCCTAGTGATGTTACCCTGCCTGAATCAGAGTATTTCTCCACAACTCAGTGGTCCTGAGTCTGCACAGAACTGCCAGGACCCAGGATCAATGGAGACACTACAGTCTTTAATCCTGTATCTCTTGACACATTCACAAAAACAGTAATGGCCCACTGGACCCTATTCCAACTACTGAAAGAGCTGCTTCCTGTGCTTGGCTCTCCTATGTTGAACATAATAAACGGCTTCCTATCCTCTGGATGTGTACCAAACTCACTGAAAGTGACAGTAATAAAGCCTCTCTTGAAAAAGCCAAAACTTGACCAAGAAATATTTTTAAATAAAAAATAATTAATTAATTATTTTTTTATTTAATTTCCCATTCTTCTCAAAATGTTTTGAAAAAGCGAAATGAAACGAAACGAAATGCTTCAGTCTGGTTTTAGACCCCATCATAGCACTGAGACTGCACTTGTGAAGGTGGTAAATTACATTTTAATGGCATCAGACTGAGGCTCTGCATCTGTTCTCGTGCTCCTAGACCTTAGTGCTGCTTTTGATACCATCGATCACCACATTCTTTTGGAGAGATTGGAAACCCAACTTGGTCTACACGGACAAGTTCTGGCCTGGTTTAGATCTTATCTGTCGGAAAGATATCAGTTAGTCTCGGGGGATGGTTTGTCCTCTGATGAATCAATGTTAGGTTTCGGTGTTCCTCAAGGTTCTGTTTTAGGACCACTATTGTTTTCACTATATATTTTACCTCTTGGTGATGTCATTCGGAAACACAATGTCACTGCTATGCGGACGACACACAGCTGTACATTTCAATGAAACATGTTGAAGCCCAAAAATGGTCAAACCTGGAAGCCTGTGTTTCATACATAAGGACAAACAGAGATGCTTGTTCTAGGTCCCAAGAAACAAATAGATATACTGTTGGATCTGACAATCAATCTTGATGGTTGTTCAGTCGTCTCAAATAAAACCGCGAAGGACCTCGGCGTTACTCTGGACCCTGATCTCTCTTTTGACGAACATATCAAGACTGTTTCAAGGACAGCTTGAATCCATGCTTTTGTTACTTCTAGGTTAGACTACATGATGACTCCTTGCTGTCCCCAGTCCACCTGACTGTGCTGCTGCTCCAGTTTCAACTATTCTGCCTTATTATTATTCGACCATGTTGGTCATTTATGAACATTTGAACATCTTGACCATGTTTTGTTATAATCTCCACCCGGCACAGCCAGAAGAGGACTGGCCACCCCACATAGCCTGGTTCCTCTCTAGGTTTCTTCCTAGGTTTTGGCCTTTCTAGGGAGTTTTTCCTAGCCACCGTGCTTCTACACCTGCATTGCTTGCTGTTTGGGGTTTTAGGATGGGTTTCTGTACAGCACTTTGAGATATCAGCTGATGTACGAAGGGCTATATAAATACATTTGATTTGATTTGATTTGATTCATTGCTCTACTTTCCGGCTACCCGGATAAAGCACTAAATTAACTTCAGTTAATGCTAAACACGGCTGCTAGAATCCTGACTAGAACCATTTAAAAAAAAATCATATTACTCCAGTGCTAGCCTCTCTACACTGGCTTCCTGTTAAGACTAGGGCTGATTTCTAGGTTTTACTGCTAACCTACAAAGCATTACATGGGCTTGCTCCTACCTATCTCTCTGATTTGGTCCTGCCGTAAATACCTACACGTGCGCTACGGTCACAAGACGCAGGCCTCCTAATTGTCCCTAGAATTTCTAAGCAAACAGCTGGAGGCAGGGCTTTCTCCTATAGAGCTCCATTTTTATGAAATGGTCTGCCTACCCATGTGAGAGACGCAAACTCGGTCTCAACCTTTAAGTCTCTATTGAAGACTCATCTCTTCAGTAGGTCCTATGATTGAGTGTAGTCTGGCCCAGGGGTGTGACGGTGAATGGCAAGGCACTGGAGCAACGAACCACCCTTGCTGTCTCTGCCTGGCCGGTTCCCCTCTTTCCACTGGGATTCTCTGCCTCTGACCCTATTACAGGGGCTGAGTCACTGGCTTACTGGTACTCTTCCATGTCGATGATGGTGGTCTGTTGATATCCATCTAGTGGTGTGGGGACTATACTCAGCCTTGTCTCAGGGTAGTAAGATGATGGTCTGTTTATATCCAGCTAGTGGTGTGGGGGCTGTGCTTTGGCAAAGTAGGTGGGGTTATATCCTGCCTGGTTGGCCTGGGCCACAGTGTCCCCTTAACCCCCCCGTCTCAGCCTCCAGTATTTATGCTGCAATAGTCTATGTGCCAGGGGGCTGGGGTCAGTCTGTTATATCTGGAGTAATTCTCCTGTCTTAAAGTGCATTCAGAAAATATTCAGACCCCTTGACTTTTTCCACATTTTGCTACATTACAGCCTTATTCTAAAATGGATTTTAAAAAATGGATAAAACACCTGTATGGATGGCTCCTATGTACCCTTGTTGTGTTGTCTCTGCCATCCTCAGCTGCCCAGGTTCCAGACGGCACTAGTTTCAGGGATGGAGATATCGCTGTGACTACCGGGAGGCGCTCTAAGGTCTGTTTCGCACGCAGTTGTCTGTGGTCCAAGTCGGTGGACGGACATGTCTACATCGCATACAGGCTGTCATTGGACTACAGTAAGTTACCAGCAGGCTACACAGCAGGGTTTCAGATATGGGTCTACATCTCATACAGGCTGTCATTGGACTACAGTAAGTTACCAGCAGGCTACACAGCAGGGGTTCAGATATGTGCTGTTGGTCCTGTACCTTTTCCACTAATATGTTGTGTATATATACGGTTGAAATCGGAAGTTTACATACACTCAATTAGTATTAGAATTAGAAGAAGACTGAGAAGGAAAATAAGTTCAATCAGTCAACTAAATATTACTATTGTGTGATTTTCTTCCCCCTCCACCAGCCCATATAGTAGATATACAGTTGAAATCGGAAGTTTACATACACCTTAGCCAAATACATTGAAACTCAGTTTTTCACAATTCCTGACATTTAATCCTAGTAAAAATTCCCTGATTTATGTCAGTTAGGATCACCACTTTATTTTAAGAATGTGAAATAATAGTAGAGAGAATGATTTATTTCAGCTTTTATTTCTTTCATCACATTCCCAGTGGGTCAGACGTTTACATACACTCAATTAGTATTTAGCAATTAGTATTGCCTTTAAATTGTTTGATTTGGACCAAAGGTTTTGGGTAGCCTTCCACAAGCTTCCCACAATAAGTTGGGTGAATTTTGGCCCAACTTATTGTTGGTGGATGTCTATGTAAACTAAGGTGTATGTAAACTTCCGACTTCAACTGTATATCTACTATATGGGCTCGGTCTTCTTCTTTGATGTGTTTCTCTCATTCCCTCCTCAGGTGATTTGGATCAGAGGATAATAAAGTCTGGTATGGAGAACATGGAGAGAGGTACCTGTGTGCGTTTCGTTCCATGGACACACCAGAGGGACTACCTGGATATTCAGCCTAAGTCAGGGTGAGAGAGAACCACTTTGTACTGTGTTGATGATGAGATTGTCTGATTCCATGGTTGTGTCCCAAATGATACCTTATTCCCTGTGTAGTGCACTACTTTAGACCAGGGCCCATAGCCCACTATTTCTGACCTCTGTAGGGGAAACATGACACAGTATAACACTATGTAGGGGAAACATGACACAGTATAACACTATGTAGGGGAAACATGACACAGTATAACACTATGTAGGGGAAACATGACAGAGTAACACTATGTATGGGGAAACATGACACAGTATAACACTATGTAAGGGAAACATGACACAGAGTAACACTATGTAGGGGAAACATGACAGAGTAACACTATGTAGGGGAAACATGACACAGAGTAACACTATGTAGGGGAAACATGACACAGTATAACACTATGTAGGGGAAACATGACACAGTATAACACTATGTAGGGGAAACATGACACAGTATAACACTATGTAGGGGAAACATGACAAAGTAACACTATGTAGGGGAAACATGACACAGTATAACACTATGTAGGGGAAACATGACACAGTATAACACTATGTAGGGGAAACATGACACAGTATAACACTATGTAGGGGAAACATGACACAGTATAACACTATGTAGGGGAAACATGACAGAGTAACACTATGTAGGGGAAACATGACACAGTATAACACTATGTAGGGGAAACATGACAGAGTAACACTATGTAGGGGAAACATGACAGAGTAACACTATGTAGGGGAAACATGACAGAGTAACACTATGTAGAGAATAAGGTGTCATTACGGACGGCCCTTGTCTCCCCTTTTCGATAAGGAACTGTGTGCACTGTTGTTGTTGTTGTTGTTGTTTAGGTGTTGGTCGTACCTAGGGCAGCGTGGTGGCAGACAGACTTTATCTCTACAGTCTCCTGGCTGTATGTTGTCTGGCGTGGCCTCCCACGAACTCATGCACGCCCTGGGCTTCGTGCACGAACATTCCCGCATCGACCGCGACAACTATGTCACTGTCCTGTGGGAGAACATTTGGAAGGGTGAGACGGACAAGGTGTTGACACTGTGATTTGGGGTCAATTTAATGTTCGTTCAGTATATTCAACCAACTGATGTGTGTTGTCCATCAACAGATCGCGTACGGAACTTTGAGAAGTTCAAAACCAACTCTCTGGGCGTCCCCTATGACTACGACTCCATCATGCACTTTGGGATGTATGTAGCTAGGACACGCACACACACACACACACACACACACACACACACACACACACACACACACACACACACACACACACACACACACACACACACACACACACATACACGCACGCACGCACGCACACACATACACACATATACACACACACACACACATACACACACACATATACACACACACACACACATACACACATATACACACACACACATACACACACACATACACACACACATATACACACACACACACACATACACACATATACACACACACACATACACACACACATACACACACACATACACACACACATACACACACACACACACACACACATACACACACACACACACACACACACACACAATTATCAGATGGAATTATATGTGAAGAAAGTCTCACAATGTCGTTTGTGTAAATGCAGGTATTCGTATTCAGAAGATGGAGATCCTACCATCAAACCTAAGAGGAAGAACCACAACACCCATCTGGGACAGAGAACCGGTCTCAGTCAACTGGACAAAATGAAGATTAACAAACTCTACAAATGTGGTTGGTAGCAAACAATATTTCCTTTATATTTCTGAGGCAAAGTTTATTTTACATTTTTAAATAGGTTATTATTTTGTATTAATTTCCTCCCATTTTGCATTTTGTTTTCAAAGGTTGTCAATATAGAACAAAGGTATGATCACTAGATGTGTCCTCTCTCTCTCTCTCCTGACAGAAACCCTGGACGATTAGAAAGATCAAACAGAGAAACATCATCCACTGAATCTCTGGCGTCAGATAATGGGAGCATTTAAATAAAGATCGATTGACAACTCAGTTGCTCTTCTGTTTTTCTGTGTAAACATGTTGTTGCATCACACAAGTCTGAGAAATGACTGTTTACCTGTTTGAAATATGTCTGTTCTGGGACAACGAACACCTTTGGGTGGCTCATCTCTGAAAGTGCTGAATGTCCTGTGTAAAAGTATGGGGTGAAGCTGGAGGATGCTGTTTAGGGTCATCAACGGATTAGATGTTAATGTCATAGGACGCCACGAGGGACAACGCTCTGGGCTGTGATTCATCCTGTAACATCAGAACATGTAACCAATCAGTGCAGACGTCGGGAGGTGAGGGGGGGGGGGGGGGGGGGGGTAGTCTATATAGGTGTGGAGTTAGGACCTAAATCTGGATCAGAGACCAGTCTGGCCCAAGGACATGAAACTCATGATCTCTCTAGGAATCATCTTGGGAATGATGACCTATACCTCCGCTCTACCTATCCAGGTAAGTGCTGAATTTAGTTTAGAATGAATCTTACCTTAGTGGTGCTCTCTCACGTAATACTTTCTGAAATGAACATTTCTTCCACAGAATTCATCAGTGATACAAGAAATGAAAAGGTTGAAAAGAGGAAACTCAGGTAAATTGTTGAAATATTTCCATGAACATGATTTTGTATTTAATGTGGCACATATTTTCAGAATGTATCTTAACACACTTCTATTATCCATTTATAATAGAGGTGTTTAGGGGTCCAGAGGAAATGAATGCAATGGACAGGATCCTGAGAACCAATGGGAGTAAGTATTGTATCAGTTGCTTAGTTTGGGGTTGGAGTTTACAGGGAAGGAGATATACTGTGTTTGGGGTAGGGGTTGACAGGGAAGGAGATATACTGTGTTTGGGGTAGGGGTTGACAGGGAAGGAGATATACTGTGTTTGGGGTAGGGGTAGACAGGGAAGGAGATATACTGTGTTTGGGGTAGGGGTTGACAGGGAAGGAGATATACTGTGTTTGGGGTAGGGGTTGACAGGGAAGGAGATATACTGTGTTTGGGGTAGGGGTTGACAGGGAAGGAGATATACTGTGTTTGGGGTAGGGGTTGACAGGGAAGGAGATATACTGTGTTTGGGGTAGGGGTTGACAGGGAAGGAGATATACTGTGTTTGGGGTAGGAGTTGACAGGGAAGGAGATATACTGTGTTTGGGGTAGGAGTTGACAGGGAAGGAGATATACTGTGTTTGGGGTAGGGGTTGACAGGGAAGGAGATATACTGTGTTTGGGGTAGGGGTTGACAGGGAAGGAGATATACTGTGTTTGGGGTAGGGGTTGACAGGGAAGGAGATATACTGTGTTTGGGGCTGGAGAGATATACTGTGTTTGGGGTAGGGGTTGACAGGGAAGGAGATATACTGTGTTTGGGGTAGGGGTTGACAGGGGAGGAGATATACTGTGTTTGGGGTAGGAGTTGACAGGGGAGGAGATATACTGTGTTTGGGGTAGGAGTTTACAGGGAAGGAGATATACTGTGTTTGGGGTAGGGGTTGACAGGGAAGGAGATATACTGTGTTTGGGGTAGGGGTTGACAGGGAAGGAGATATACTGTGTTTGGGGTAGGGGTTGACAGGGAAGGAGACATACTGTGTTTGGGGCTGGAGAGATATACTGTGTTTGGGGTAGGGGTTGACAGGGAAGGAGACATACTGTGTTTGGGGCTGGAGAGATATACTGTGTTTGGGGTAGGGGTTGACAGGGAAGGAGACATACTGTGTTTGGGGCTGGAGAGATATACTGTGTTTGGTGTAGGGGTTGACAGGGAAGGAGATATACTGTGTTTGGGGCTGGAGAGATACTGTGTTTGGGGTAGGGGTTGACAGGGAAGGAGATATACTGTGTTTGGGGTAGGGGTTGACAGGGAAGGAGATATACTGTGTTTGGGGTAGGGGTAGACAGGGAAGGAGATATACTGTGTTTGGGGTAGGGGTTGACAGGGAAGGAGATATACTGTGTTTGGGGTAGGGGTTGACAGGGAAGGAGATATACTGTGTTTGGGGTAGGGGTTGACAGGGAAGGAGACATACTGTGTTTGGGGCTGGAGAGATATACTGTGTTTGGTGTAGGGGTAGACAGGGAAGGAGATATACTGTGTTTGGGGCTGGAGAGACATACTGTGTTTGGGGTAGGGGTTGACAGGGAAGGAGATATACTGTGTTTGGGGTAGGGGTTGACAGGGAAGGAGATATACTGTGTTTGGGGTAGGGGTAGACAGGGAAGGAGATATACTGTGTTTGGGGTAGGGGTAGACAGGGAAGGAGATATACTGTGTTTGGGGCTGGAGAGACATACTGTGTTTGGGGTAGGGGTTGACAGGGAAGGAGATATACTGTGTTTGGGGTAGGGGTTGACAGGGAAGGAGATATACTGTGTTTGGGGTAGGGGTTGACAGGGAAGGAGATATACTGTGTTTGGGGCTGGAGAGATATACTGTGTTTGGGGTAGGGGTTGACAGGGAAGGAGATATACTGTGTTTGGGGTAGGGGTTGACAGGGAAGGAGATATACTGTGTTTGGGGTAGGGGTTGACAGGGAAGGAGATATACTGTGTTTGGGGTAGGGGTTGACAGGGAAGGAGATATACTGTGTTTGGGGTAGGGGTTGACAGGGAAGGAGATATACTGTGTTTGGGGTAGGGGTTGACAGGGAAGGAGATATACTGTGTTTGGGGCTGGAGAGATATACTGTGTTTGGGGTAGGGGTTGACAGGGAAGGAGACATACTGTGTTTGGGGCTCTGGTCAAAAGTAGTGCACTATATAGGGAATAAGGTGCCACGGCCCATAGTGCTCTGGTCTAAAGTAGTGCACTATATAGGGAATAGGGTGCCACGGCCCATAGGGCTCTGGTCTAAAGTAGTGCACTATATAGGGAATAGGGTGCCACGGCCCATAGGGCTCTGGTCTAAAGTAGTGCACTATGTAGGGAATAAGGTGTCATTTTGGGACACATTCCAGGTGTTTGTGAGAGGGACGGTAACATGGTTCTACTACAGTACCTGTCACAGTGGTAACATGGTGATCATGTCTCTTTGACAGGGCTGGGCAGCCCTAGAGCCCGAGGCCTGTCCTTCAGGGAAGGAGACATTGCCAGCTCCTACAACATACAGAGCCGCAGCGCCATTACCTGCCCTGGTAACTCCTGCCTCTGGCCCAAGTCAGTGGATGGATCTGTCTATGTTCCCTACATTATCTCTCCACAATATGGCAAGTATCTGTACATTCTTTAAGGCTTTCTGATTCTATAATTTTACATTTCTCTGTTTTGTCTCATGTATCTATGACTCATTGTGAGCTGATCTTCACAGTATGGCAGGTAGCAGGTAGCAGGTGTATTAGGTAGCTATCACCAAATTGTAAAGTTAAGACTCAGGTTATGACTCCCATTGAAAATGACTCTTATCATATTTCAGCTTTTATCTTTTGATTCTACATGGCACATCGTGAACTGATCTACACTGACTTCACACTTTTAATGCCAATTATTCGTTTGTGCTTTAGTGACAGTTGGAGTTTAATTTTGATTGACAGATGACATGGATAGAATCACCATAGAGATGGGAATGCTGGACATCTTACTTGAAACGTGTGTGAAGTTTGTTCCTCGCAGCCATGAAACCAACTTCCTGGATATACAGCCCAGGTTTGGGTCAGTGTTGTATCTTGGTTTACTACTCAATGGACATCGTCTTAGGATAACATTCAGAAACATCTTGCTTCTAGTTTCAGTTGCTTCATGTACGATATGCAGTGACAACCTGGTCCCAAGTCTGTTTGTACTGCCTTGATAACTGTGGCAAGAAAGCACAAACAGGTCTGGGACCAGGCTAATACAGTCAGTCCATATGTTTTGCTGAACGTGTCTCTCCCCTGTTGAACCACTAGTTGCTGGTCATTCCTGGGTATGACTGAAGGCCCTCAGCCCATCTCCCTGCAGTCCCCTGGGTGCATGTGGTCTGGAATCGTCTCCCATGAACTCATGCACGCTCTGGGCTTTGTGCACGAGCAGTCCCGCTCTGACCGGGATCGCCATGTTTCTATCATGTGGGAAAACATCAGGAAGGGTCAGTGTCCCATCAATACTCACCATGTTTCTACCATATGGGAAAACATCAGGAAGGGTCAGTGTCCCATCAATACTCACCATGTTTCTACCATGTGAGAAAACATCAGGAAGGGTCAGTGTCCCATCAATACTCACCATGTTTCTACCATGTGAGAAAACATCAGGAAGGGTCAGTGTCCCATCAATACTCACCATGTTTCTACCATGTGAGAAAACATCAGGAAGGGTCAGTGTCCCATCAATACTCACCATGTTTCTACCATGTGAGAAAACATCAGGAAGGGTCAGTGTCCCATCAATACTCACCATGTTTCTACCATGTGAGAAAACATCAGGAAGGGTCAGTGTCCCATCAATACTCACCGTGTTTCTACCATGTGAGAAAACATCAGGAAGGGTCAGTGTCCCATCAATACTCACCATGTTTCTACCATGTGGGAAAACATCAGGAAGGGTCAGTGTCCCATCAATACTCACCGTGTTTCTACCATGTGAGAAAACATCAGGAAGGGTCAGTGTCCCATCAATACTCACCATGTTTCTACCATGTGAGAAAACATCAGGAAGGGTCAGTGTCCCATCAATACTCACCATGTTTCTACCATGTGAGAAAACATCAGGAAGGGTCAGTGTCCCATCAATACTTTATCTATAAGAGTTACATTTGAGTATTTTAGCAGATGCTCTTATCCAGAGCGACTTACTGAAGTGATAGTATTCATTTTTCTTACTGGTCCCCCGTGGGAACCGAACCCACAACCCTGTCATTGCAAGCCCCATGCTCTACCAAATGAGCCACACGGGACCCTCTCTCTTTTGCTCTCCCTCTCCCTCGCTCTCTCTCTCCCTCTCCCTCTCTCTCCCTCTCCCTCTCCCTCTCTCAACTCTCCCGCTCCCTCTCCCTCTCGCTCTCTCCCTCTCTCTCTCTCTCTCCCTCTCTCCCTCTCCCTCTCCCTCTCCCTCTCCCTCTCTCCTCTCTCGCTCACTCTCTCTACTCTCTCGCTCACTCTCTCTCCTCTCTCACTCCCTCTCTCCCTCTCTCTCTCTCTCTCTCCCTCTCTCTCTCTCTCTCCCTCTCTCTCCCTCTCCCTCTCCCTCTCTCTCCCTCTCCCTCTCCCTCTCTCAACTCTCTCGCTCACTCTCTCTCCCTCTCCCTCGCTTGCTCTCCCTCCCTCTCCCGCTCCCTCTCCTTCTCTCTCTCTCTCTCCCTCTCCCTCTCTCGCTCCCTCTCCTTCTCCTCCTCCCTCTCCCTCTCTCTCTCTCCCCCTCTCCCTCTCTCGCTCCATCTCTCTCTCTCCCTCTCCCTCTCTCTCTCCCTCTCCCTCTCCCTCTCTCTCTCCCTCTCCCTCTCTCTCTCTCTCTCTCCCTCTCCCTCTCCCTCTCTCTATTCATGTGTTTACTGTACCTATGATGACTTCCTTAAATTTTTGTCCCTCTAAACAGGTCAGAAGCATAACTTTAAGAAGTACCAGACCAACAACCTCAATACTGTCTATGATTACGGCTCCATCATGCACTATGGCAGGTGAGTTGGTTTATAAAATCAAAACCCAATTTTATGTCACATGCGCCGAATACAACAGGATTAGACTTTACCGTGAAATGCTTACTTACGAGCCCTTAACCAACAATACAGAGTTAAAAAGAACTACAATTGTAACACAATAAATAACAATAATAATGATATATACAAGGAGTAACGGTACCGAGTCAATTTGCAGGGAGGTAGTTGAGGTAATATGTAAATGTAGGTAGAAAACAGAGGGCACTCCCCGATCCACATTGACGGGGCTGAGCGGGTCAAGAGCTTCAAGTTCATCGTTGTCCATATCACCAAGGTCTTAACATGGTTGTGCTCTAATGTTCGGTTCTACGGTTGTGCTCTAATGTTTGGTTCTAAGGTTGTGTTCTAATGTTGGGTTCTAAGGTTGTGCTCTAATGTTCGGTTCTACGGTTGTGCTCTAATGTTGGGTTCTAAGGTTGTGTTCTAATGTTGGGTTCTAAGGTTGTGTTCTAATGTTCGGTTCTACGGTTGTGTTCTAATGTTCAGTTCTACGGTTGTGCTCTAATGTTGGGTTCTAAGGTTGTGTTCTAATGTTGGGTTCTAAGGTTGTGTTCTAATGTTCGGTTCTAAGGTTGTGTTCTAATGTTCGGTTCTACGGTTGTGTTCTAATGTTCGGTTCTACGGTTGTGCTCTAATGTTGGGTTCTAAGGTTGTGTTCTAATGTTCGGTTCTACGGTTGTGCTCTAATGTTGGGTTCTAAGGTTGTGTTCTAATGTTCGGTTCTACGGTTGTGTTCTAATGTTCAGTTCTAAGGTTGTGCTCTAATGTTGGGTTCTAAGGTTGTGTTCCAATGTTCGGTTCTAAGGTTGTGCTCTAATGTTGGGTTCTAAGGTTGTGCTCTAATGTTGGGTTCTAAGGTTGTGCTCTAATGTTGGGTTCTAAGGTTGTGCTCTAATGTTGGGTTCTAAGGTTGTGTTCTAATGTTGGGTTCTAAGGTTGTGCTCTAATGTTGGGTTCTAAGGCTGTGTTCTTCTAAGGTTGCGTTCTCTGATACAGGTATGCCTTCTCAGAGGACGGTAGCCCAACCATCATCCCCAAACCAGATCCCAACACTCCTATTGGTCAGCGAGATGGACCCAGTGTTCTGGACATACAGAAGATAAACCTACTGTATGAATGTGGTAGGTAGTTACCGGCTTCACCATCTCAGTGGATATGGCATGGTTAAGTGTTTGTGAACCGTATGTTTTCATGGCATCACTAGTACAGTGTTTTATTTTGTCTGCTAGGTGGCCTGGTGTAACTCCGATGAAGAACTGTCGGCGTAGACCACGATCCGATTACAAACCGATGGAACAAGTCATATCCCATTTTTACTGATACATATTTTAATCATGTTTATGAAACTCAAGATCAAGACATGTCAATAAAGTCTGTTATAAGTCTTGTACAATGTGATTTAAAGTGTGAGATCTCGTATGGTCGTTATCACAACTGATGACCACATGGGGATTAATGGGCAACCCGACGTGCATCTGCTTCATGGTGATCCTTCTCAGTCCCAGGCCATTCTAATCATTCATGACAGCTCCTCTTCAGCAGACTAACACCCACCATGGCAGAGGGAACTGACACCTCCTTCATACTATCTTTCCTATGCTCCATACAAAGGCACACAGTTATAAGACATTTGTTTTCTACATAAGATAATGTTTTCCATCATTTTTGTCATACTGGTTTTCTCCTAAGACTGTCAATGATTGTTCCCCCCCCATAACAATATCCTAATCTTACATATGTCCAATTGTCCAATCGCTTGTTCTTGCGTTCGATTCTATCACTTATGAAATACGGTAGAGTATCACCTAAGAAGTTCCCCAGAACTCTGTTGATAGGCTACGTTGATTTGAATCGGTAGAGTACCACCAAAAGAGCTTTTACAGTAGAATACCACCAAAATAGCTTTTACAGTAGAATACCACCAAAATAGCTTTTACAGTAGAATACCACCAAAAGAGCTTTTACAGTAGAATACCACCAAAATAGCTTTTACAGTAGAGTACCACCAAAATAGCTTTTACAGTAGAATACCACCAAAATAAGTTTTACAGTAGAATACCACCAAAAGAGCTTTTACAGTAGAATACCACCAAAAGAGCTTTTACAGTAGAATACCACCAAAAGAGCTTTTACAGTAGAATACCACCAAAAGAGCTTTTACAGTAGAATACCACCAAAATAGCTTTTTGCTTTCTGGATCATTCTCATCCCAGGGGCCCAGGTCAGTTCAGCTGGGGTCCCAGGTCAGTTCAGCAGGGGGCCCAGGTCAGTTCAGCTGGGAGCCCAGGTCAGTTCAGCAGGGGGCCCAGGTCAGTTCAGCAGGGAGCCCAGGTTAGTTCAGCTGGGAGCCCAGGTCAGTTCAGCTGGGAGCCCAGGTCAGTTCAGCAGGGAGCCCAGGTCAGTTCAGCTGGGAGCCCAGGTCAGTTCAGCAGGGAGCCCAGGTCAGTTCAGCTGGGGGCCCAGGTCAGTTCAGCTGGGAGCCCAGGTCAGTTCAGCAGGGAGCCCAGGTCAGTTCAGCTGGGAGCCCAGGGTCAGTTCAGCTGGGAGCCCAGGTCAGTTCAGCTGGGAGCCCAGGTCAGTTCAGCAGGGAGCCCAGGTCAGTTCAGCTGGGAGCCCAGGTCAGTTCAGCAGGGAGCCCAGGTCAGTTCAGCTGGGAGCCCAGGTCAGTTCAGCTGCTAATGTGTGCTCCTGCGTTGGAAGGCTCTTCGTGTGGACAGCCGTGCTCGTCCCCTTCTTCTTCTCTTCCTACGCATCGTTGAGGTCACTTTCTGCTTTCCACTGTCCTTTCGTAAGCTGCGCAGGAAATTGAATGACAGGTAGAGGGACAGGTAGGTGAGGAACAGGTAGCAGGCCCACAGAATGACCATTATGGGAAGAATTGTCTGAAATAACTTTTTGCCATTGAGGCAATATGAGCTATCTTGTCATACTCAGTAACACGAATAGATAATCCCCAGAGAAGTAAAGTCAAATTAGTCCGAAATGTTTTTTTAGAGTAGCATCATCTAAATAATTAATTAGATAATAAATAATACATCAATCCTGTTCTACAACTGCTACTATGGTTATCAGAATAGTCTTCTTATAGTATTGATTAATTGACCACTTGTCTTCGGTGGTGAGAGTGGAGGCTACTCCAGAGAGGAGTTACGTTCCAGCACCTTATCTATTTGGCTCTATTTAAGCAGCTTAAACTAGATTAGTGTCTCAGATACTGCCTCACAAGGAAAGCAGACATGTTTATTCACTTTTTCTTAAACAGTAAATACAGTTGTATCATTGATTTTGTGTATATTTTTTAAATCATAAAATACAGTATGTATAGCACCAAGTATTACATGTTCAACATTAAACTATAAAAGTGCCAATCTACATGAAATACTGTGAACATGTAACTAGTAGGTGCAAAAATAATTGGCTACCAAATCCCTTTACAGTGCCTTCGTAAAGCATTGAAGGTCCCCAAGATCACAGTGGTCTCCATCATTCTCAAATGGAAGAAGTTTGGAACCACCAAGACTCTTCCTAGAGCTTTTCCAAATCATGTCCAATCAATTGAATTTACCACAGGTTGGACTCCAATCAAGTTGTAGAAACATCTCAAGGATGATCAATGGAAACAGGACGCACCTGAACTCAATTTCGAGTCTCATAGCAAAGGGTCTGAATACTTATGTAAATAAGGTATTTCTGTTTTTTAAATTTAATACATATGCAAGAATTTCTAAATACCTGTTTTCGCTTTGTCATTATGTGGTATTGTGATGTCATTATGGGGTATTGTGATGTCATTATGGGGTATGAATGCAGATGAATGCAGTCTATATCATTGGTTAGATGAATGCAGTCTATATCATTGGTTAGATGAATGCAGTCTATATCATTGGTTAGATGAATGCAGTCTATATCATTGGTTAGATGAATGCAGTCTATATCATTGGTTAGATGAATGCAGTCTATATCATTGGTTAGATGAATGCAGTCTATATCATTGGTTAGATGAATGCAGTGTTTATCATTGGTTAGATGAATCCAGTGTTTATCATTGGTTAGATGAATGCAGTGTTTATCATTGGTTAGATGAACGCAGTCTATATCATTGGTTAGATGAATGCAGTGTTTATCATTGGTTAGATGAATGCAGTCTATATCATTGGTTAGATGAATGCAGTCTATATCATTGGTTAGATGAATGCAGTCTATATCATTGGTTAGATGAATGCAGTCTATATCATTGGTTAGATGAATGCAGTGTTTATCATTGGTTAGATGAATGCAGTCTATATCATTGGTTAGATGAATCCAGTGTTTATCATTGGTTAGATGAATGCAGTGTTTATCATTGGTTAGATGAACGCAGTCTATATCATTGGTTAGATGAATGCAGTCTATATCATTGGTTAGATGAATCCAGTGTTTATCATTGGTTAGATGAATGCAGTGTTTATCATTGGTTAGATGAATGCAGTCTATATCATTGGTTAGATGAACGCAGTCTATATCATTGGTTAGATGAATGCAGTGTTTATCATTGGTTAGATGAATGCAGTCTATATCATTGGTTAGATGAATGCAGTGTTTATCATTGGTTAGATGAATGAAGTCTATATCATTGGTTAGATGAATGCAGTCTATATCATTGGTTAGATGAATGCAGTGTTTATCATTGGTTAGATGAATGCAGTCTATATCATTGGTTAGATGAATGCAGTCTATATCATTGGTTAGATGAATGAAGTCTATATCATTGGTTAGATGAATGCAGTCTATATCATTGGTTAGATGAATGCAGTGTTTATCATTGGTTAGATGAACGCAGTGTATCTCATTGGTTAGATGAATGCAGTCTATATCATTGGTTAGATGAATGCAGTCTATATCATTGGTTAGATGAATGCAGTCTATATCATTGGTTAGATGAATGCAGTCTATATCATTGGTTAGATGAATGCAGTCTATATCATTGGTTAGATGAATGCAGTCTATATCATTGGTTAGATGAATGCAGTCTATATCATTGGTTAGATGAATGCAGTCTATATCATTGGTTAGATGAATGCAGTCTATATCATTGGTTAGATGAATGCAGTCTATATCATTGGTTAGATGAATGCAGTCTATATCATTGGTTAGATGAATGCAGTCTATATCATTGGTTAGATGAATCCAGTGTGTATCATTGGTTGGATGAATGCAGTGTTTATCATTGGTTAGATGAATCCAGTGTTTATCATTGGTTAGATGAATGCAGTGTTTATCATTGGTTAGATGAATCCAGTGTTTATCATTGGTTAGATGAATGCAGTGTTTATCATTGGTTAGATGAATCCAGTGTTTATCATTGGTTAGATGAATGCAGTGTTTATCATTGGTTAGATGAATGCAGTCTATATCATTGGTTAGATGAATGCAGTGTTTATCATTCGTCAGATGAATGCAGTCTATATCATTGGTTAGATGAATGCAGTCTATATCATTGGTTAGATGAATGCAGTCTATATCATTGGTTAGATGAATGCAGTCTATATCATTGGTTAGATGAATGCAGTGTTTATCATTGGTTAGATGAATGCAGTCTATATCATTGGTTAGATGAATGCAGTCTATATCATTGGTTAGATGAATGCAGTCTATATCATTGGTTAGATGAATGCAGTCTATATCATTGGTTAGATGAATGCAGTCTATATCATTGGTTAGATGAATGCAGTCTATATCATTGGTTAGATGAATGCAGTCTATATCATTGGTTAGATGAATGCAGTCTATATCATTGGTTAGATGAATGCAGTCTATATCATTGGTTAGATGAATGCAGTCTATATCATTGGTTAGATGAATGCTGTCTATATCATTGGTTAGATGAATGCAGTCTATATCATTGGTTAGATGAATGCAGTCTATATCATTGGTTAGATGAATGCAGTGTTTATCATTGGTTAGATGAATGCAGTGTTTATCATTGGTTAGATGAATGCAGTCTATATCATTGGTTAGATGAATGCAGTCTATCTCATTGGTTAGATGAATGCAGTCTATATCATTGGTTAGATGAATGCAGTCTATATCATTGGTTAGATGAATGCAGTCTATATCATTGGTTAGATGAATGCTGTCTATATCATTGGTTAGATGAATGCAGTCTATATCATTGGTTAGATGAATGCAGTCTATATCATTGGTTAGATGAATGCAGTCTATATCATTGGTTAGATGAATGCAGTGTTTATCATTGGTTAGATGAATGCAGTGTTTATCATTGGTTAGATGAATGCAGTCTATATCATTGGTTAGATGAATGCAGTCTATATCATTGGTTAGATGAATGCAGTCTATATCATTGGTTAGATGAATGCAGTCTATATCATTGGTTAGATGAATGCAGTGTTTATCATTGGTTAGATGAATCCAGTGTTTATCATTGGTTAGATGAATCCAGTGTTTATCATTGGTTAGATGAATGCAGTGTTTATCATTGGTTAGATGAATGCAGTCTATATCATTGGTTAGATGAATGCAGTCTATATCATTGGTTAGATGAATGCAGTCTATATCATTGGTTAGATGAATCCAGTGTTTATCATTGGTTAGATGAATGCAGTGTTTATCATTGGTTAGATGAATGAAGTCTATATCATTGGTTAGATGAATGCAGTCTATATCATTGGTTAGATGAATGCAGTGTTTATCATTGGTTAGATGAATGCAGTCTATATCATTGGTTAGATGAATGCAGTCTATATCATTGGTTAGATGAATGAAGTCTATATCATTGGTTAGATGAATGCAGTCTATATCATTGGTTAGATGAATGCAGTGTTTATCATTGGTTAGATGAACGCAGTGTATCTCATTGGTTAGATGAATGCAGTCTATATCATTGGTTAGATGAATGCAGTGTTTATCATTGGTTAGATGAATGCAGTCTATATCATTGGTTAGATGAATGCAGTCTATATCATTGGTTAGATGAATGCAGTCTATATCATTGGTTAGATGAATGCAGTCTATATCATTGGTTAGATGAATGCAGTCTATATCATTGGTTAGATGAATGCAGTCTATATCATTGGTTAGATGAATGCAGTCTATATCATTGGTTAGATGAATGCAGTCTATATCATTGGTTAGATGAATGCAGTCTATATCATTGGTTAGATGAATGCAGTCTATATCATTGGTTAGATGAATGCAGTCTATATCATTGGTTAGATGAATGCAGTCTATATCATTGGTTAGATGAATGCAGTCTATATCATTGGTTAGATGAATGCAGTGTTTATCATTGGTTAGATGAATGCAGTCTATATCATTGGTTAGATGAATGCAGTCTATATCATTGGTTAGATGAATGAAGTCTATATCATTGGTTAGATGAATGCAGTCTATATCATTGGTTAGATGAATGCAGTGTTTATCATTGGTTAGATGAATGCAGTCTATATCATTGGTTAGATGAATGCAGTCTATATCATTGGTTAGATGAATGCAGTCTATATCATTGGTTAGATGAATGCAGTCTATATCATTGGTTAGATGAATGCAGTCTATATCATTGGTTAGATGAATGCAGTCTATATCATTGGTTAGATGAATGCAGTCTATATCATTGGTTAGATGAATGCAGTCTATATCATTGGTTAGATGAATGCAGTCTATATCATTGGTTAGATGAATGCAGTCTATATCATTGGTTAGATGAATGCAGTCTATATCATTGGTTAGATGAATGCAGTCTATATCATTGGTTAGATGAATGCAGTCTATATCATTGGTTAGATGAATGCAGTCTATATCATTGGTTAGATGAATGCAGTGTTTATCATTGGTTAGATGAATGCAGTCTATATCATTGGTTAGATGAATGCAGTCTATATCATTGGTTAGATGAATGCTGTCTATATCATTGGTTAGATGAATGCAGTCTATATCATTGGTTAGATGAATGCAGTGTTTATCATTGGTTAGATGAATGCAGTCTATATCATTGGTTAGATGAATGCAGTCTATATCATTGGTTAGATGAATGCAGTCTATATCATTGGTTAGATGAATGCAGTCTATATCATTGGTTAGATGAATGCAGTCTATATCATTGGTTAGATGAATGCAGTCTATATCATTGGTTAGATGAATGCAGTCTATATCATTGGTTAGATGAATGCAGTCTATATCATTGGTTAGATGAATGCAGTCTATATCATTGGTTAGATGAATGCAGTCTATATCATTGGTTAGATGAATGCAGTCTATATCATTGGTTAGATGAATGCAGTCTATATCATTGGTTAGATGAATGCAGTCTATATCATTGGTTAGATGAATGCAGTCTATATCATTGGTTAGATGAATGCAGTCTATAATCATTGGTTAGATGAATGCAGTCTATATCTGTCATGTATTGTCATGTTGTGTCTTTCTGTCCTTTCCTTTCACCCTGTCTCCCTCTGCTGGTCGTATTAGGTTACCTTTTCTCCCCCGCTTTCCCCCAGCTCTTCCTTGTCTCCTCCTAACTACCTCGTCACCCCTTTTCCCACCTGTTCCCTTTTTCCCTCTGATTAGTCCTCTATATCTCTCTCTGTTTTTGTTCCTGTCCTTGTCGGATTCTTGTTTGTGTGTCTCATGCCTGAACCAGACTATCATCGTGTTTGCTGCAACCTTGTCCTGTCCTGTCGGAATCTACCTGTCCATCTGAGCCCACGTGTGTTTATCATTAAAGAAACTCTGTTTGTTAATTCGCTTTTGGGTCCTCATTCACGCACCTGACAGAAGAATCCGACCAAGAATGGACCCAGCGACTTCGGATCCTCTCCACTCAGCCGTCGAGATCCAGGGAGCGATGCTAGGCAGACACGAGCAGGAATTGTCTGCTGCTCGACATGCCGTTGAGACCCTGGCCACCCAAGTCTCCAACCTCACAGAACAGGTTCACCATCTCCGCCTCGATCCACCGGCCACTTCCAGGGCTTTCGAATCTCCGGAGCCCAGAATCAATAACCCGCCGTGTTACTCTGGGGAGCCCACTGAATGCCGCTCGTTCCTCACCCAGTGTGATATTGTGTTTTCTCTCCAGCCCAACACTTACGCCAGGAGCACTGCTCGTGTCGCCTACGTCATATCTCTCCTTACTGGACGGGCTCGTGAGTGGGGCACGGCAATCTGGGAGGCAAGGGCTGAGTGTACTAACCAGTATCAGGACTTTAAGGAGGAGATGATACGGGTTTTTGATCGATCTGTTTTTGGGGAGGAGGCTTCCAGGGCCCTGTCTTCCCTATGTCAAGGCAATCGATCCATAACAGACTACTCTATTGAGTTTCGCACTCTTGCTGCCTCCAGTGGCTGGAACGAGCCGGCTTTGCTCGCTCGTCTTCTGGAGGGTCTCCGCGCAGAGGTAAAGGATGAGATTCTCTCCCGGGAGGTTCCTTCCAGCGTGGATTCCTTGATTGAACTCGCTATTCGCATTGAGCGACGGGTTGATCTTCGTCACCGAGCTCGTGGAAAGGAGCTCGCGCTCTCCGTTGCCCCCCTCTCCGCATCACTACCATCTTCCTCTGCCGGCTCGGGAGCTGAGCCTATGCAGCTGGGAGGTATCCGCATCTCGACTAAGGAGAGGGAACGGAGAATCACCAACCGCCTCTGTCTCTATTGCGGTTCTGCTGGTCATTTTGTCACTTCATGTCCAGTAAAAGCCAGAGCTCATCAGTAAGCGGAGGGCTACTGGTGAGCGCTACTACTCCTGTCTCTCCTTCAAGATCCTGCACTACCTTGTCGGTCCATCTACGCTGGACCGGTTCGTCAGCTTCCTGCAGTGCCTTAATAGACTCTGGGGCGGAGGGCTGTTTTATGGACGAGACCTGGGCTCGGGAACATGACATTCCTCTCAGACAGTTAAGGGAGTCCACGGCCTTGTTCGCCCTGGATGGTAGTCCTCTCCCCAGGATTCAGCGTGAGACGCTACCTTTAACCCTCACTGTTTCTGGTAATCATAGCGAAACCATTTCTTTTTTAATTTTTCGTTCACCTTTTACACCTGTTGTTTTGGGCCATCCCTGGCTAGTTTGTCATAATCCTTCCATTAATTGGTCTAGTAATTCTATCCTCTCCTGGAACGTCTCTTGTCATGTGAAATGTTTAATGTCTGCTATCCCTCCTGTTTCCTCTGTCTCTTCTTCACAGGAGGAGCCTGGTGATTTGACAGGGGTGCCGGAGGAATATCACGATCTGCGCACGGTGTTCAGTCGGTCCAGGGCCACCTCTCTTCCTCCACACCGGTCGTATGATTGTAGTATTGATCTCCTTCCGGGAACCACTCCCCCCCGGGGTAGACTATACTCTCTGTCGGCTCCCGAACGTAAGGCTCTCGAGGATTATTTGTCTGTAGCTCTTGACGCCGGTACCATAGTCCCCTCCTCCTCTCCCGCCGGAGCGGGGTTTTTTTTGTCAAGAAGAAGGACGGGTCTCTGCGCCCCTGCATAGATTATCGAGGGCTGAATGACATAACAGTGAAGAATCGTTATCCGCTTCCTCTTATGTCTTCAGCCTTCGAGATCCTGCAGGGAGCCAGGTTTTTCACTAAGTTGGACCTTCGTAACGCTTACCATCTCGTGCGCATCAGGGAGGGGGACGAGTGGAAGACGGCGTTTAACACTCCGTTAGGGCACTTTGAATACCGGGTTCTTCCTTTCGGCCTCGCTAACGCTCCAGCTGTCTTTCAGGCATTAGTCAATGATGTCCTGAGAGACATGCTGAACATCTTTGTTTTCGTTTACCTTGACGATATCCTGATTTTTTCACCGTCACTCCAGATTCATGTTCAGCACGTTCGACGTGTCCTCCAGCGCCTTTTAGAGAATTGTCTTTTTGTGAAGGCTGAGAAGTGCACTTTTCATGCCTCCTCCGTCACATTTCTCGGTTCTGTTATTTCCGCTGAAGGCATTAAGATGGATCCCGCTAAGGTCCAAGCTGTCATTGATTGGCCCGCCCCTAAGTCACGCATCGAGCTGCAGCGCTTTCTCGGCTTCGCGAACTTCTATCGTCGTTTCATCCGTAATTTCGGTCAGGTGGCAGCTCCTCTCACAGCCCTTACTTCTGTCAAGACGTGCTTTAAGTGGTCCGTTTCCGCCCAGGGAGCTTTTGATCTCCTCAAGAATCGTTTTACATCCGCTCCTATCCTTGTTACACCTGACGTCTCTAGACAGTTCGTTGTCGAGGTTGACGCGTCAGAGGTGGGCGTGGGAGCCATTCTTTCTCAGCGCTCCCTCTCTGACGACAAGGTCCACCCATGCGCGTATTTTTCTCATCGCCTGTCGCCGTCGGAACGTAACTATGATGTGGGAAACCGCGAACTGCTCGCCATCCGGTTAGCCCTAGGCGAATGGCGACAGTGGTTGGAGGGGGCGACCGTTCCTTTTGTCGTTTGGACTGACCATAGGAACCTTGAGTACATCCGTTCTGCCAAACGACTTAATGCGCGTCAGGCGCGTTGGGCGCTGTTTTTCGCTCGTTTCGAGTTCGTGATTTCTTATCGTCCGGGCTCTAAGAACACCAAGCCTGATGCTTTATCTCGTCTCTTCAGTTCTTCAGTAGCCTCCACTGACCCCGAGGGGATTCTCCCTGAGGGGCGTGTTGTCGGGTTGACTGTCTGGGGAATTGAGAGGCAGGTAAAGCAAGCGCTCACTCACACTCCGTCGCCGCGCGCTTGTCCTAGGAACCTTCTTTTCGTTCCCGTTCCTACTCGTCTGGCCATTCTTCAGTGGGCTCACTCTGCCAAGTTAGCCGGCCACCCTGGCGTTCGGGGTACGCTTGCTTCCATTCGCCAGCGTTTTTGGTGGCCCACCCGGGAGCATGACACGCGTCGTTTCGTGGCTGCTTGTTCGGTCTGCGCGCAGACTAAGTCCGGTAACTCTCCTCCTGCCGGCCGTCTCAGGCCGCTTCCCATTCCCTCTCGACCGTGGTCTCACATCGCCTTAGATTTTGTCACCGGACTGCCTTCGTCAGCGGGGAAGACTGTTATTCTTACGGTTGTCGATAGGTTCTCTAAGGCGGCTCATTTCATTCCCCTTGCTAAGCTTCCTTCTGCTAAAGAGACGGCACAAATCATCATCGAGAATGTTTTCAGAATTCATGGCCTTCCGTCAGACGTCGTTTCGGACAGAGGTCCGCAATTCACGTCTCAATTTTGGAGGGAGTTTTGCCGTTTGATTGGGGCTTCCGTCAGTCTCTCTTCCGGCTTTCACCCCCAGTCTAACGGTCAAGCAGAACGGACCAATCAGACTATTGGTTGCATCTTACGCAGTCTTTCTTTTCGCAACCCTGCGTCTTGGTCAGAACAGCTCCCCTGGGCAGAATACGCCCACAACTCGCTTCCTTCGTCTGCGACCGGGCTATCTCCTTTTCAGAGTAGCCTCGGGTACCAGCCTCCGCTGTTCTCATCTCAGTTCGCCGAGTCCAGCGTCCCCTCCGCTCAGGCTTTTGTCCAACGTTGCGAGCGCACCTGGAAGAGGGTCAGGTCTGCACTTTGCCGTTATAGGACGCAGACTGTGAGGGCTGCTAATAAGCGTAGAACTAAGAGTCCTAGATATTGTCGCGGTCAGAGAGTTTGGCTCTCCACTCAGAACCTTCCCCTTAAGACGGCTTCTCGCAAGTTGACCCCGCGGTTCATTGGTCCGTTCCGTATTTCTCGGGTCATTAATCCTGTCGCAGTTCGACTTCTTCTTCCGCGATACCTTCGTCGCGTCCACCCGGTCTTCCATGTCTCCTGTATCAAGCCCGTTCTTCGCGCCCCCGCTCGTCTTCCCCCCCCCCCCCCATCCTTGTCGAGGGCGCACCCATCTACAGGGTCCGTAGGATTTTGGACATGCGTCCTCGGGGCCGTGGTCACCAGTACCTCGTAGATTGGGAGGGGTACGGTCCTGAGGAGAGGAGTTGGGTTCCCTCTCGGGACGTGCTGGACCGTGCGCTGATCGAGGATTTCCTCCGTTGCCGCCAGGTTTCCTCCTCGCGTGCGCCAGGAGGCGCTCGGTGAGTGGGGGGGTACTGTCATGTATTGTCATGTTGTGTCTTTCTGTCCTTTCCTTTCACCCTGTCTCCCTCTGCTGGTCGTATTAGGTTACCTTTTCTCCCCCGCTTTCCCCCAGCTGTTCCTTGTCTCCTCCTAACTACCTCGTCACCCCTTTTCCCACCTGTTCCCTTTTTCCCTCTGATTAGTCCTCTATATCTCTCTCTGTTTTTGTTCCTGTCCTTGTCGGATTCTTGTTTGTGTGTCTCATGCCTGAACCAGACTATCATCGTGTTTGCTGCAACCTTGTCCTGTCCTGTCGGAATCTACCTGTCCATCTGAGCCCACGTGTGTTTATCATTAAAGAAACTCTGTTTGTTAATTCGCTTTTGGGTCCTCATTCACGCACCTGACAATATCATTGGTTAGATGAATGCAGTCTATATCATTGGTTAGATGAATGCAGTCTATATCATTGGTTAGATGAATGCAGTGTTTATCATTGGTTAGATGAATGCAGTCTATATCATTGGTTAGATGAATGCAGTCTATATCATTGGTTAGATGAATGCAGTCTATATCATTGGTTAGATGAATGCAGTCTATATCATTGGTTAGATGAATGCAGTCTATATCATTGGTTAGATGAATGCAGTCTATATCATTGGTTAGATGAATGCAGTCTATATCATTGGTTAGATGAATGCAGTCTATATCATTGGTTAGATGAATGCAGTCTATATCATTGGTTAGATGAATGCAGTCTATATCATTGGTTAGATGAATGCAGTCTATATCATTGGTTAGATGAATGCAGTCTATATCATTGGTTAGATGAATGCAGTCTATATCATTGGTTAGATGAATGCAGTCTATATCATTGGTTAGATGAATGCAGTCTATATCATTGGTTAGATGAATGCAGTCTATATCATTGGTTAGATGAATGCAGTCTATATCATTGGTTAGATGAATGCAGTCTATATCATTGGTTAGATGAATGCAGTCTATATCATTGGTTAGATGAATGCAGTGTTTATCATTGGTTAGATGAATGCAGTCTATATCATTGGTTAGATGAATGCAGTCTATATCATTGGTTAGATGAATGCAGTCTATATCATTGGTTAGATGAATGCAGTGTTTATCATTGGTTAGATGAATGCAGTCTATATCATTGGTTAGATGAATGCAGTCTATATCATTGGTTAGATGAATGCTGTCTATATCATTGGTTAGATGAATGCAGTCTATATCATTGGTTAGATGAATGCAGTGTTTATCATTGGTTAGATGAATGCAGTCTATATCATTGGTTAGATGAATGCAGTCTATATCATTGGTTAGATGAATGCAGTCTATATCATTGGTTAGATGAATGCAGTCTATATCATTGGTTAGATGAATGCAGTCTATATCATTGGTTAGATGAATGCAGTCTATATCATTGGTTAGATGAATGCTGTCTATATCATTGGTTAGATGAATGCAGTCTATATCATTGGTTAGATGAATGCAGTCTATATCATTGGTTAGATGAATGCAGTCTATATCATTGGTTAGATGAATGCAGTCTATATCATTGGTTAGATGAATGCAGTCTATATCATTGGTTAGATGAATGCAGTCTATATCATTGGTTAGATGAATGCAGTCTATATCATTGGTTAGATGAATGCTGTCTATATCATTGGTTAGATGAATGCAGTCTATATCATTGGTTAGATGAATGCAGTCTATATCATTGGTTAGATGAATGCAGTCTATCTCATTGGTTAGATGAATGCAGTCTATATCATTGGTTAGATGAATGCAGTCTATATCATTGGTTAGATGAATGCAGTCTATATCATTGGTTAGATGAATGCAGTCTATATCATTGGTTAGATGAATGCAGTCTATATCATTGGTTAGATGAATGCAGTGTTTATCATTGGTTAGATGAATGCAGTGTATATCATTGGTTAGATGAATGCAGTCTATATCATTGGTTAGATGAATGCAGTGTTTATCATTGGTTAGATGAATCCAGTGTTTATCATTGGTTAGATGAATGCAGTGTTTATCATTGGTTAGATGAATGCAGTCTATATCATTGGTTAGATGAATGCAGTCTATATCATTGGTTAGATGAATGCAGTCTATATCATTGGTTAGATGAATGCAGTCTATATCATTGGTTAGATGAATGCAGTCTATATCATTGGTTAGATGAATGCAGTCTATATCATTGGTTAGATGAATGCAGTCTATATCATTGGTTAGATGACGCCTTGTAGAAGATCGACAGCTACGTTGTGGATTGTTGCATTTTGCTTCAAGTAGGTCGCCAATGTAGAAAGCTGAATGCAACTCTGTTTTGTTAATCACTGATATCAATATCAATTTGAAATCAATAGAGCAGGGGGCAAACGTTTGGGGTGTTTAACACTATTCAAAGGCCACACTGAATCTGAGAGTAATTTGAATATCACTGGTTAGAATGTCAGATGATTTTGTGATGCTGCCGAAACAGAGATGTAAAAAACCAGCTGCTTTGTAAGTGGACACCTGCTTGTCCAACATCTCATTCCAAAATCATGGGCATTAATATGGAGTTGGTCCTCCCTTTGCTGCTATAACAGCCTCCACTCTTCTGGGAAGGCTTTCCACTAGATGTTGGAACATTGCTGCTATAACAGCCTCCACTCTTCTGGGAAGGCTTTCCACTAGATGTAGGAACATTGCTGCTATAACAGCCTCCACTCTTCTGGGAAGGCTTCCCACTAGATGTTGGAACATTGCTGCTATAACAGCCTTCACTCTTCTGGGAAGGCTTTCCACTAGATGTTGGAACATTGCTGCTATAACAGCCTCCACTCTTCTGGGAAGGCTTTTCACTAGATCAAATCAAATGTTATTGGTCACATACCCATGGTTAGCAGATGTTAATGCGAGTGTAGCGAAATGCTTGTGTTTCCAGTTCCGACCGTGCAGTAATATCTAACAATTACCACAATAACCACAATAACTAGCCAATACACACAAATGTCAAGGAATGGAATAACGGCATATGCAAGATGCAGTAGATGGTATAGATTACAGTATATACATATGAGATGCAGTAGATGGTATAGATTACAGTATATACATATGAGATGCAGTAGATGGTATAGATTACAGTATATACATATGAGATGAGTAATGTAGGGTATGAAAACATGATATAAAGTGGCATTGTTTAAAGTGGCTAGTGATACATTACATAAAGATGGCAAGATGCAGTAGATGGTATAGATTACAGTATATACATATGAGATGAGTAATGTAGGGTATGTAAACATGATATAAAGTGGCATTGTTTAAAGTGGCTAGTGATACATTACATAAAGATGGCAAGATGCAGTAGATGGTATAGATTACAGTATATACATATGAGATGAGTAATGTAGGCTATGTAAACATTATATGAAGTGGCATTGTTTAAAGTGGCTAGTGATACATTACATAAAGATGGCAAGATGCAGTAGATGGTATAGATTACAGTATATACATATGAGATGAGTAATGTAGGCTATGTAAACATGATATAAAGTGGCATTGTTTAAAGTGGCTAGTGATACATTACATAAAGATGGCAAGATGCAGTAGATGGTATAGATTACAGTATATACATATGAGATGAGTAATGTAGGGTATGAAAACATGATATAAAGTGGCATTGTTTAAAGTGGCTAGTGATACATTACATAAAGATGGCAAGATGCAGTAGATGGTATAGATTACAGTATATACATATGAGATGAGTAATGTAGGGTATGTAAACATGATATGAAGTGGCATTGTTTAAAGTGGCTAGTGATACATTACATAAAGATGGCAAGATGCAGTAGATGGTATAGAGTACAGTATATACATATGAGATGAGTAATGTAGGGTATGAAAACATATGAAGTGGCATTGTTTACAGTGGCTAGTGATACATTACATAAAGATGGCAAGATGCAGTAGATGGTATAGAGTACAGTATATACATATGAGATGAGTAATGTAGGGTATGAAAACATATGAAGTGGCATTGTTTAAAGTGGCTAGTGATACATTTATTACATCCATTTTTTTATTATTAAAGTGGCTGGAGTTGAGTCAGTATGTTGGCAGCAGCCACTCAATGTTAGTGATGGCTGTTTAACAGTCTGATGGCCTTGAGATAGAAGCTGTTTTTCAGTCTCTCGGTCCCTGCTTTGACGCACCTGTACTGACCTCGCCTTCTGGATGATAGCGGGGTGAACAGGCAGTGGCTCGGGTGGTTGTTGTCCTTGATGATCTTTTTGGCCTTCCTGTGACATCGGGTGGTGTAGGTGTCCTGGAGGGCAGGTAGTTTGCCCCCGGTGATGCGTTGTGCAGACCTCACTACCCTCTGGAGAGCCTTTCGGTTCTGGGTGGAGCAGTTGCCGTACCAGGTGGTGATACAGCCCGACAGGATGCTCTCAATTGTGCATCTGTAAAAGTTTGTGAGTGTCTTAGAGCATTGTATCACAGCAAATGAAGTCACTGAAACCCTTAACAAAGAGTTGCAATCTGTTTTTGAATGGGTGGACATCTCTAACACTGAACATCTCTAAAACTAAGAGCATTTGTATTTGGTACAAATCATTCCCAAAGTTCTAGACCTCAACTGAATCTGGTAATGAATGGTGTGGCTGTTGAACAAGTTGAGGAGACTAATTTACTTGGCGTTACCTTAGATTGTAAACTGTCATGGTCAAAACATATAGATTTCATGGTTTCATGGTTGTAAAGATGGGGAGGTCTTTCAGTAGTATAGAGAGAGGTCTGTCCTTTAAAGAGATGCTCTGCTTTTTTGACACCACATTCCACAAAGCAAGTCCTGCAGGCTCTAGATTTGTCTAATCGTGATTATTGTCCAGTCATGTGGTCCAGTGCTGCAGGGAAAGACCTAGTTAAACTGCAGATTGCCCAGAACAGAGCGGAACATTTTGCTCTTCATTGTAATCAGAGGGCTGATTTAAATACTATGCTGCCAGTCTCTCTTGGCTAAGAGTTGAGGACAGACTGACTGCGTCACTTCTTGTTTTTATAAGAAACATTAATGTGTTGAAAATCCCAAATTGTTTGCATAGTCAACTTACACACAGCTCTGACACACACACTTACCCCACTAGACATGCCATCAGGGTTTTTTCTCTTCACAGTCCACAAATCCAGAACAAATGTAAGAAAGCGTACAGTATTATATAGAGACATTATTGCATCCTAATAAAATAGCTGAAATAGCTGAAATATGTAGCATGGCTCAGCTGAGGATTCTAGAGTCATCTGTCAACGAAGCCACATTAAGGAGTTTCTGTCCTGTGCTATTGCTGGATGAGAACATGATGCAAAAGGAAGCATGACAGAACAACTATCAGTCTGTGCTGTATTTCCTAGTTGAGGTGGATTCATTCCACTGAACATGCTTCCTTCAGCTGGGAGGGTCAGAACCATAGAATTGGAATCAGAATAATTCTACAATCGGAATCATTCTAATTTCATGGTCAGAAACTCTGTCGTCCACCTTCCCAGGAGCCACTGGATCTGGGCTAACCAGACAGGAAGTGACTGGAGTACAATGTGTTCTCAATAAGCACCCTATTCCCTATATAGTGCACTACTTTTATAGCACCCTATTCCCTATATAGTGCACTACTTTTATAGCAACTTATTCTCTATATAGTGCACTACTTTTATAGCACTCTATTCCCTCTATAGTGTACTACTTTTATAGCACCCTATTCCCTATATAGTGCACTACTTTTATAGCACCCTATTCCCTCTATAGTGCACTACTTTTATAGCACTCTATTCCCTCTATAGTGTACTACTTTTATAGCACCCTATTCCCTATATAGTACACTACTTTTATAGCACCCTATTCCTTATATAGTACACTACTTTTATAGCACCCTATTCCCTATATAGTACACTACTTTTATAGCACCCTATTCCTTATATAGTACACTACTTTTATAGCACCCTATTCCTTATATAGTACACTACTTTTATAGCACCCTATTCCCTATATAGTACACTACTTTTATAGCACCCTATTCCCTATATAGTGCACTACTTTTATAGCACTCTATTCCCTCTATAGTACACTACTTTTATAGCACCCTATTCCCTCTATAGTGTACTACTTTTATAGCACCCTATTCCCTATATAGTGCACTACTTTTGGTCAAAATATATAGTACACTACTTTTATAGCACCCTATTCCCTATATAGTGCACTACTTTTGGTCAAAATATATAGTACACTACTTTTATAGCACCCTATTCCCTATATAGTACACTACTTTTATAGCACCCTATTCCCTCTATAGTGTACTACTTTTATAGCACCCTATTCCCTATATAGTACACTACTTTTATAGCACCCTATTCCCTATATAGTACACTACTTTTATAGCACCCTATTCCCTATATAGTACACTACTTTTATAGCACCCTATTCCCTATATAGTGCACTACTTTTATAGCACCCTATTCCTTATATAGTGCACTACTTTATAGCACCCTATTCCTTATATAGTGCACTACTTTTATAGCACCCTATTCCCTATATAGTGCACTACTTTATAGCACCCTATACCTTATATAGTGCACTACTTTTATAGCACCATATTCCCTATATAGTGCACTACTTTTATAGCACCCTATTCCCTATATAGTGCACTACTTTTGGTCAAAATATATAGTACTCATACTTATACTTTTGGTCACTATATAGGGAGCAGGGTGCCATTTAAGGGATGCAACCTTGGACTGCAAGCTGACTAGCCCAGCTCTTTCTGGTAACAGCCAATCAGCCATGCTGTTGTTGTGATGTGAGTGAACAGTATTGGTGACCATTCTGGATCAGAGCAATAAAAAATGAGTTTTCACTTTTCTATTCTAATATTTGATGTAATTTGTTTTTGGTCCATTTCAAAGTGTAGTGACTGTGATGAAGTCATATCAATGAAATATAAGTAATAACAGACCAATACTGAACAAAACATTTACATCTGTGCCACAGATTGCAAAATAGTTGGGAAGAGATTTTCAATTTACTAATTCCATGGCACTTGGTTTACAAACCGATTCAAAACTTGAGTTTTTCAATTTAATTATACAACATTTTTGCAACCAATATAATGTTATTTATATGGGGTATACAACCATCCCAGCTTTGCAGATTTTGCTGCGAAGAAACAGAATCATTACATCATTTGTTTTGGTACTGTCCATATGTTGCTTGTTTTTGGTCGCAGGTTCAGGAACGGCTGAATCATTTTTTACTTAGCATTTAAAACATTTATATTTATTTTAACAGGGAGTCACATTGAGAATAAGATATATTTTACAAGAGAGCCCTGTACACATTACAATAAAAACAGAATATTAAAACATACACCTGTATAAAACAATAAAATCAGCACTATAATTTATTTTACATTTAATGAAATCAATCACATTCAACTACATAAAGGTCCTCAATCAGTCATTTAAACTGCCTGAGAGGCACCAGTACATCTAACTGCAGTCAACTCTGCAGATTATTCCACAAATCAGGGGCAAAATTGAAACATTTACGTGGAGCTAACTCTGCAGATAACACTGCTGGGTGACTTAAAAAGTCATAGTCAATCGATCCATAATATAATACTTTTAGCAAAAACGTTTATCTTTCATTTACAATCTGTAGGAACTATGAGAATAGAAAGGTTCAGAACTTTTGTGAAACATCACAGTTGAAAAATATATGGCAAATCAAAACTATCCGCTATAGATGGGGCGGCAGGTAGCCAGGGGGTTAGAGTGTTGGGCCAGCAACCGAAAGATTGCAAGATCGAATCCCTGAGCTGACAAGGTAAAAGTTTGTTGTTCTGCCACTGAACAAGGCAGTTAACCCACTGTTCATAGGTTGTTGTTGAAAATAAGAATTTGTTCCTAACTGATTTGCCTAGTTAAATAAAAGTTAAATAGATGGGAGGGGCTGGAGGATGGGACCAAAAACAGAACTATCATGAAGTATTTTGTTAAATGTATATAATATATAATAAGCTGGAAATAGAACACAGGAGGCTGCTGAGGGGAGAATAATGTCTGGAACAGACACCATGTATTTGATTCATCTCTCGTCATTACCTTGAGCCAGTCCTCCTCAATTAATTAAGCCTCCTGTGAAGTAGAAGAGTTGTTGTCCATTATGGTAAATAGTTCGGGGAAATTAAGTCAAATATGAAAGAAAAAAAACAATTATATGTATATATGTACAAAGATGTATGGGGGAAATGATGCAGACATGACGGAAGCAACAAATGATCAACCTTAAAGAAATCTAATAATAATAATAATAATAATAACAGAACACTCTGGTTGTTGTTCACCTGTTATTTTTATTGACAAATAAGATATCCAGACAGAAAACATTTACATTTTGAAAGTGACAAAAGATTTTAAAAAAATACACATTCCTCACAATTGATAACTTGTTGACAATTAGAAAAGGAAACCCTTGTATTTACATTCAATCAAGGTGAAGAGAGTCCTAATGAAATTCAATCTAAATTGAAATGTCATTTCCAACTGAGCCGACATATGCAGCATTTACCGTGAATGCATTTTTACACGGGAACATTGCCATTAAATTTCAATCACACTAACGCTGATAGGCAGTTAGTAAAAAGATTGTGTTTCAATAAAATACAGGTGTAACAATTCAGAAAAATATGTTTTAAAAAAAGATACCCAATCAATTCCCTATGTAATAACATACAACACCCATTCACCTCTCACCTTTCCCTCCCTAGAATTGTCTTTGCGGGACATCTTGTTCTGCTTTGAGGTAGCTTGCTGTTTAAAACAGAAACACAGGCCACTTCAAAAGGTTAGTGTGTATCAGTACCAACAACAGAATGTAGTCTATCCAAAAAGGTACGTGTGTATCAGTACCAACAACAGAATGTAGTCTATCCAAAAAATAAAGGTATCTTCATCAAACAAGAACATCAACACAATGATTTTGAATTAATATGTCTCCTCCCTTCACCCATAAAAACACTAATGTCTTAAAATACCTTCACACAGACATAGACTCAGTCCATCCAATCTCTTAACATACACACAGACTTCCACATCTCCCTTCTGCTGTGAGGTCATCTACTGTAGGAAACCTCAGTTCCCAACCTATTTGATCATGTTTTCTACTGTATCCAGCCCACTGACAGGAATATGTACAGGCTGACCCAGGATGCTCAGAGTCTTACCAACAAAATGGAGGCTGAACTTGGAGAGTACAGACTATCCCAAAAATACCAAGGTACTCCAAATCCTACATCTTCATCCTCTATGTGTTGTTATTTCCACAGGACGCGGAGACCCTTGTTCGCTCCTCACTGAGTCTTCTTGTTGACTCCATTGTTCTCCTCCAGGCCGTCCAGTTTGAGGTGTGTCTGGCTGTAGTGTCTGATGAGGGTCCCGGGGAGCAGAGCCACACAGGCTATGCCCAGCAGCTGTAGCACTTTGCCCCAGGAGAACAGGTCATCCAGAGAGGACACCTCAGACAGCATGGAGCCTGTCTGGACACAGATGAAGTTATATGGGATCAGGCCTGGAGGGATGGGAGGAAGACAGAAAGTGAAAGAGACATGAGACACACAGAGGGACAGAAACACAACATCAATCATTGCTAAGTTTGTTATGGTCTTACGGATCATAAAGAGATGGTCTCTGAATATTACATTAACAACACATTGGGACTATGAAGTAAAAGAGTGAATCAGTTTCTGCTGCTCACCGATGAAGACGGAGAAGAAGAAGAATGTGACAGGGATGTTGACGATGGGGGCGGACATGTTGAGGAACCAGTTAGGAGTCATGGGGAAGAACCTGAGGAAGAGGAGGAAGAAGAACAGACAGGACTGGTTCTCTTCCACCTTGGAACCAGAGCAGCAAAAGAGAAGCGGTTAATATCTATCTCCTCATACATGAACTCTGCTGCCACCCAGTGGCCATATAACCAATGTCAGTGTCGGCATCCCACAGATCAAGTTACCAATCACTCTACCAAAGCCATGACCCTTGCTGAGCAACAGCCCACTTCTAGGTGTCAGAGCAGGTGAAGTCACAGATTGAACACATACTATCACACCGCTAACTAGCTAACCATTTCACATCGGCTAAATATACATTGGGAGGATGGATTTCACCTGTTAAAACACAGTGAATGGGATTGTTGCATACTACATACCTTCCTCTGCAGCATGGAGACCTGGCCAGGGAAGAGGTTTGTGATGTAGCGCTTACCGAAGGCCTGGGAGAGGAGGTAACACATGGTGGAGCCCACAGTGGTCAGAACACAGGCTAGTACCAAGCCCTGCCATGGGCCAAACAGAGCACCTGCTAGAATGTTCTGCAGAGGACAGGGAGGAATCAAAAACAATCAGAGCTGATTATATGATTACAAACATTTCCACAAACATGTTGTTTTAAAAAAAAAACATAATTATAATGTGTATATTATGATGTTTATCTACAATTTCTGCTTCTGAGTATATTTTCGGTGCATGTTTTCTGTGTGCGAGTCTGTGTACCAGGAAGGAGGAGCCAGGAATGGCGAAGGACTGCTTGTAGAGATAGGCGCTACAGAAGAGAAGCAGAACGTATCCAGTGTGTTCTGTCTTGTAGAACTGGAGCAGCTCAGCCAGTTCCCTCAGCTCTACCAGGTCTGAGGGGAACTTCAGCCTGAACGGAGGGATCACAACCCAGATAGTATCATGAATGCTGGGGAACAAGGGCCTGTCTGATCTGGGGTTGATGATAATGATGGAGAGATGAACTACAGTATACGAGTCATGGTACTCATCAGTGTGTGATGATGGGAAGATGAATGAAGGGTTGTTCCACCTCAAATTGTATATAAGATGGATGCAATCAATTAGATTAATTCATCATAGATCTAATTATATTATATTTCAACAAAATAATGTTGCAGGAATGCTTATCTTCTCTGTTTCTAACTACAGAAAATGACTTTGATATTGGGGGCAGATATTATTTAATGTCTTAAGTGTATCTTTCTCCAAACAAATTTGTTCAGTGAATCTAGAACGTTGGGCCAGAAACCGAAAGGTTGCTGGATCGAATCCCCGAGCTGACATGGTAGAAATCTGTCGTTCTGCCCCCTGAACAAGGCAGTTAACCCACTGTTCCCCGGTAGGCCATCATTGTAAATAAGAATTTGTTCTTAACTGACTTGCATCGTTAAATAAATGTATATTTTTTAAGTCTCTAGTGGAACAGTATAGCTCGAACCAGGGACTCTCTGCACACATCGACAACAGCCACCTTCGAAGCATCGTTACCCATCGCTCCACAAAAGCCGCGTGGCTGTCGATGTGTGCAGAGGGTCCCTGGTTCGAGCCCAGGTAGGGACGGAAGCTATACGATTACACAAGTACGAGTCAGAGCAATATACTGTAGTCTACATAGTTACCTGTGTTCTTTGAATTCCCCACTGTCCTTGTTAGTGTCGATGTCAGACGTTTCTTCGTTCTCCGTCGCTTTGGGTGGGAGTTGTCGCGGTCCGGTCGGAAGGTAAGAAGACAGAATGTACAGATAGAAAGTAGCGGCGGTAATTACAACAATTAAACCCACAATTGACCGCATAGTTAAAGAAGAAGCTAGTTAGTCTACATGCAATACAGGAACCAAGTATCGGGTGAGACAGAAGGGGGACGACAATAAGCGCTGGACCGAAGAGGAAAATGGGGAGCCTAGACGGACAGCTGTGACGTAACATCCGTTATCAACGCTACGTTTGTGTCATTGAACAACATATTGTTATTACCATTCTAAACACATTTAGCAGTGAGTCTATTGCACGCAGGGTTAAAACTATGTGAAAAGTAAATATTGTAGTAATTTATGTTTTCACTAATTGGGGAACATTTCAGGTGTATTGAAGAAATTAAAAAGTATCCAAAGACTTCCTTCTCAACCAAGTCAACACACTCACTTTTAAAGTCGATATGTGGTAAAGGTGATGGCAACATGCCATCTTACTTGTTCTAAAGTTCAACATCAGCTGCACGCACCATGGTATATGAGGAGTCGGAGTGACTTTTCTCCAGAACAATAATGGCCATGTACTCTCGGCTCCCGGGATCCGTTGCTCTGATAACGCTTCAGAATCCACCTGTCAACGCGCTCAGGTGAGTTAAAAATAACTTGGTACGGTTAGGATAATATTGCACGCAGTAGAAATGTAGATAAACATGTTCCTGTCGATTAGTAGGCGTATGTGTTACGAAGGTGACAACCAAAGCAGGTTGTTTATCGTTTGCACCTGTCATGTCCTTGTTAAAAATACTTGTCTTTATACTTAAGATTCTAATATTATTATTAAAGTATAGCTAGTATAGAATGTAATCATGTAAATTGAGTGTTGGATCCTGTGTTTTACATTATAGCCATTACCATATATATGATTGAATATTATCTGCTGTTGGCTTGTGTGGATGTATGTATAACAATGTTTCAAGCATAACACATGCAACATAGCTGACTTGAAACATTGTTATAAGTGTCAGGGCCATGGGCCTTTCTTCTCATGATGGAAAAGTAGCATGAAGACAGGAACTGTTAAATGAGTTGGGAGGGGGGCACATTCAGAGCGGGGTGTTGCGAGTTCTTTTGTTAGATAACAGGAGCCAGGTGCGAGATAACGGTATGGAGCATGAGAGCCTGGATGTTCTTCACAAGCAACAGTTACATCTATCAACAGAAGCGCCAAGAGGCGGGGACCCGCCTGAGCGCCTGCAATAGGCTGAGCAAGTTTAAACCACGCCCAGTCTCTACTGTGATAGGCCAACAGACGGGTTGGAACTGTCTATCACAGTATAAAATAAAGAACACTGTTTACATACATCTTGTCAGTTCTCTGTTCTGCCCTGCGTGGTATTACAGTGAGCCCGTATATACGAAAGTTGCATTTGCCATTCATTACTTAGCTAATAAAAAATACATAGTATAAAATCGGTGACTCATTGTTATATTTATCCTGATACCAGATTCGAATTTACGCAACTCTAACAAGAGTTGGAACATATACTGTAACTTCACATGATTCTGCACCTGTCTGTCTGCGCATTTTGGACCTTTAGTGTCATATTGATGTGATTTATGTCTGTCTGTCTGTGTGTCCCCAGTGCAGCGGTGCGACAGGGCATAGTAGATACGGTGCAGAGGGCCCTGAAGGACCCAAAGGTGACATCTGTAGTGATCTGTGGACAGAATGGGAAGTTCTGTGGAGGTAAGAATGTCCTTATAGATTCTACAGTATACGGCTGTGTTTGAAATGGAACCCCATTCAGTGTATAGTGCTTTGCTTTTGATCAGGGCCCCTATCAAAAGTAATGCACTATATAGGAATAAGCTAGACTAGAGGTCTGGATCTGTCTGCATCCCAATTGGCACCCTATATAAAGTAGTGCACTACTTGTCTGGTCAACAGTAGTGCACTATCTAAGGAAATAGGGAGCCTTTTGGGATGCACCGTAGGTCTGTCTAGACTAGAGGTCTGGGATGCACCGTTGGTCTGTCTAGACTAGAGGTCTGGGATGCACCGTAGGTCTGTCTAGACTAGAGGTCTGGGATGCACCGTAGGTCTGTCTAGACTAGAGGTCTGGGATGCACCGTAGGTCTGTCTAGACTAGAGGTCTGGGATGCACCGTTGGTCTGTCTAGACTAGAGGTCTGGGATGCACCGTAGGTCTGTCTAGACTAGAGGTCTGGGATGCACCGTAGGTCTGTCTAGACTAGAGGTCTGGGATGCACCGTAGGTCTGTCTAGACTAGAGGTCTGGGATGCACCGTTGGTCTGTCTAGACTAGAGGTCTGGGATGCACCGTAGGTCTGTCTAGACTAGAGGTCTGGGATGCACCGTAGGTCTGTCTAGACTAGAGGTCTGGGATGCACCGTAGGTCTGTCTAGACTAGAGGTCTGGGATGCACCGTAGGTCTGTCTAGACTAGAGGTCTGGGATGCACCGTAGGTCTGTCTAGACTAGAGGTCTGGGATGCACTGTAGGTCTGTCTAGACTAGAGGTCTGGGATGCACTGTAGGTCTGTCTAGACTAGAGGTCTGGGATGCACTGTAGGTCTGTCTAGACTAGAGGTCTGGGATGCACCGTAGGTCTGTCTAGACTAGAGGTTTGGGATGCACTGTAGGTCTGTCTAGACTAGAGGTTTGGGATGCACTGTAGGTCTGTCTAGACTAGAGGTCTGGGATGCACTGTAGGTTTCTGAAGGTTAAGGCAATAGTGAACCATAACGGGGATAGACCATATAAATAAGGTACCATTTGAGATGCAAACTTTGTCTCCCAGCAGCACTAGATAGAGGTTTATCTATTTCTCACTTTCAAATCTGTTTTATTATGAAGCATAATCATTCAGGTATACAACTGTACAATGCGATCAGAGGTTTGTCTTGTTTCTACCAGGGGCAGACATCAGGGAGTTTGCGGGGCCGATGTTGGGGCCCCCCCTGGTGCCCATGATCCATGCTATTGAGGCTGTGGACAAGCCTGTGGCGGCAGCCATCGAGGGAGTAGCACTGGGAGGAGGACTGGAGTTAGCACTGGGCTGCCACTATCGCATTGCACACTCCAAGGTTAGTTACATGATTCTCTCTCAGGGATCAACGTCCAAATGACTGACTGACTGATCATAGGTCCTCCTGACTGACTGACTGACTGACTGACTGACCATACGTCCAGCTGAGTGCCTGACTTGATCATAGGTTTGACTGACTGACTGATCATACGTCCAACTGACTGACTGTATTTGTATTTATTATGGATCCCCATTAGTTCCTGCCAAGGCAGCAGCTACTCTTCCTGGGGTTTATTATGGATCCCCATTAGTTCCTGCCAAGGCAGCAGCTACTCTTCCTGGGGTTTATTGTGGATCTCCATTAGTTCCTGCCAAGGCAGCAGTTACTCTTCCTGGGGTTTATTATGGATCCCCATTAGTTCCTGCCAAGGCAGCAGCTACTCTTCCTGGGGTTTATTATGGATCCCCATTAGTTCCTGCCAAGGCAGCAGCTACTCTTCCTGGGGTTTATTATGGATCCCCATTAGTTCCTGCCAAGGCAGCAGCTACTCTTCCTGGGGTTTATTATGGATCCCCATTAGTTCCTGCCAAGGCAGCAGCTACTCTTCCTGGGGTGTATTATGGATCCCCATTAGTTCCTGCCAAGGCAGCAGCTACTCTTCCTGGGGTTTATTATGGATCCCCATTAGTTCCTGCCAAGGTGGCAGCTACTCTTCCTGGGGTTTATTATGGATCCCCATTAGTTCCTGCCAAGGCAGCAGCTACTCTTCCTGGGGTTTATTATGGATCCCCATTAGTTCCTGCCAAGGCAGCAGCTACTCTTCCTGGGGTTTATTATGGATCCCCATTAGTTCCTGCCAAGGCAGCAGCTACTCTTCCTGGGGTGTATTATGGATCCCCATTAGTTCCTGCCAAGGCAGCAGCTACTCTTCCTGGGGTTTATTATGGATCCCCATTAGTTCCTGCCAAGGTGGCAGCTACTCTTCCTGGGGTTTATTATGGATCCCCATTAGTTCCTGCCAAGGCAGCAGCTACTCTTCCTGGGGTTTATTATGGATCCCCATTAGTTCCTGCCAAGGCAGCAGCTACTCTTCCTGGGGTTTATTATGGATCCCCATTAGTTCCTGCCAAGGTGGCAGCTACTCTTCCTGGGGTTTATTATGGATCCCCATTAGTTCCTGCCAAGGCAGCAGCTACTCTTCCTGGGGTTTATTATGGATCCCCATTAGTTCCTGCCAAGGCAGCAGCTACTCTTCCTGGGGTTTGTTATGGATCCCCATTAGTTCCTGCCAAGGCAGCAGCTACTCTTCCTGGGGTTTATTATGGATCCCCATTAGTTCCTGCCAAGGCAGCAGCTACTCTTCCTGGGGTTTATTATGGATCCCCATTAGTTCCTGCCAAGGCAGCAGCTACTCTTCCTGGGGTTTATTATGGATCCCCATTAGTTCCTGCCAAGGCAGCAGCTACTCTTCCTGGGGTTTATTATGGATCCCCATTAGTTCCTGTCAAGGCATCAGCTACTCTTCCTGGGGTTTATTATGGATCCCCATTAGTTCCTGCCAAGACAGCAGCTACTCTTCCTGGGGTTTATTATGGATCCCCATTAGTTCCTGTCAAGGCAGCAGCTACTCTTCCGTTTATTTAACCGTTATTTAACTAGGGATTACATATAAAACTAAAGATTAAACAGTACATCATAAACATACATATCTAAAATACAAACTGTATAATAGAATGTATGTGTGTGTGTGCTAGCGTCTGTGTGTCTCTTCACAGTCCCCACTGTTCCATCAGGTGTATTTTTTACCTGCTTTTTAAATGTGATTCTACTGCTGCTTCAGTTACCTGATGTGGAATAGAGTTCCATGTAGTCATGGTTCCATGTAGTACTGTGGAATAGAGTTCCATGTAGTACTGTGGAATAGAGTTCCATGTAGTACTGTGGAATAGAGTTCCATGTAGTACTGTGGAATAGAGTTCCATGTAGTACTGTGGAATAGAGTTCCATGTAGTACTGTGGAATAGAGTTCCATGTAGTACTGTGGAATAGAGTTCCATGTAGTACTGTGGAATAGAGTTCCATGTAGTACTGTGGAATAGAGTTCCATGTAGTACTGTGGAATAGAGTTCCATGTAGTACTGTGGAATAGAGTTCCATGTAGTACTGTGGAATAGAGTTCCATGTAGTACTGTGGAATAGAGTTCCATGTAGTACTGTGGAATAGAGTTCCATGTAGTACTGTGGAATAGAGTTCCATGTAGTACTGTGGAATAGAGTTCCATGTAGTACTGTGGAATAGAGTTCCATGTAGTACTGTGGAATAGAGTTCCATGTAGTACTGTGGAATAGAGTTCCATGTAGTACTGTGGAATAGAGTTCCATGTAGTACTGTGGAATAGAGTTCCATGTAGTACTGTGGAATAGAGTTCCATGTAGTACTGTGGAATAGAGTTCCATGTAGTACTGTGGAATAGAGTTCCATGTAGTACTGTGGAATAGAGTTCCATGTAGTACTGTGGAATAGAGTTCCATGTAGTACTGTGGAATAGAGTTCCATGTAGTACTGTGGAATATAGTTCCATGTAGTACTGTGGAATAGAGTTCCATGTAGTACTGTGGAATATAGTTCCATGTAGTACTGTGGAATAGAGTTCCATGTAGTACTGTGGAATAGAGTTCCATGTAGTACTGTGGAATAGAGTTCCATGTAGTACTGTGGAATAGAGTTCCATGTAGTACTGTGGAATAGAGTTCCATGTAGTCATGGTTCCATGTAGTACTGTGGAATAGAGTTCCATGTAGTACTGTGGAATAGAGTTCCATGTAGTACTGTGGAATAGAGTTCCATGTAGTACTGTGGAATAGAGTTCCATGTAGTACTGTGGAATAGAGTTCCATGTAGTACTGTGGAATATAGTTCCATGTAGTACTGTGGAATAGAGTTCCATGTAGTACTGTGGAATAGAGTTCCATGTAGTACTGTGGAATAGAGTTCCATGTAGTACTGTGGAATAGAGTTCCATGTAGTACTGTGGAATAGAGTTATATGTTAAGTAAAATGTATATAACTGGGATGTGAGAAATGTTTTGCTGTCTAATTACAGAACCTTTGGGAAGATTTAAACTTGGTTAAAGCTTCTCTAGTGTTCGTGAGTTATTTACTCTGAAAAATAATTACCTAACAGGTCTGACTGACTGACAGTGTTCTCTGGAATGTTAAAATGGCGCCGGAAGAAATGGCAGCAGTTTTACGGGCGCCCAACCAATTGTGCTACTATGTGGGTTTTTTGCGTTATTTGTAATTTATTTTGTACATAATGTTTCTGGCAACCGTATTTTACGGCAAAACAGAGCTTCTGGAAATCAGGACAGCAATCACTCACCTCGGATTACACAAAGAGCTTCTGGAAATCAGGACAGCAATCACTCACCTCGGATTAGACAAAGAGCTTCTGGAAATCAGGACAGCGATCACTCACCTCGGATTAGACAAAGAGCTTCTGGAAATCAGGACAGCGATCACTCACCTCGGATTAGACAAAGAGCTTCTGGAAATCAGGACAGCGATCACTCACCTCGGATTACACAAAGAGTTTCTGGATATCAGGACAGCGATCACTCACCTCGGATTACACAAAGAGCTTCTGGATATCAGGACAGCGACAGCGATCACTCACCGCGGATTAGACAAAGATTTTTTCTTCAACAAGCGTGGGGAGTGTTTGGAGAATGTCCTGTGCGTACAGGACATTCTCCAAACACTCCCCGTTATTTTGCAAGAGGAAGTGGCGCAGGTACAGGGGACACAGAGCGGGATGCCTCGTCCGGACCCGCAGAAGGCGAGCAGAAGGCGAGTGGGAAAGCTGCCGTTACCGTCAATACTACTCGCCAATGTGCAATCATTGGACAATAAACTAGACAAGGTGCGATCATGAATATCCTACCAATGGGACATCAAAAACTGTAACATCTTATGTTTCACGGAATCGTGGCTGAATGACGACATGGATATTCAGCTAGCGGCATACACGCTGCACCGGCAGGATAGAACAGCACACTAAGATGAGGGGGGGGGGGGGGTCTGTGCATATTTGTAAACAACAGCTGGTGCACGAAATCTAAGGAAGTCTCTAGATTTTGCTCGCCTGAAGTAGAGTATCTTATGATAAACTATAGACCAGACTATTTGCCAAGAGAGTTCTCAGCTATACTTTTCATGGCTGTTTATTTACCACCACAGACAGATGCTGGCACTAAGACCGCACTCAGTCAGCTGTATAGGGAAATAAGCAAACAGGAAACCACTCACCCAGTGGCGGCGCTCCTATCGGCCGGAGACTTTAATGCAGGGAAACTTAAATCAGTTCTTCCAAATTTCTATCAACATGTTAAATGTGCAACCAGAGGGAAAAAAATTTGAGATCACCTTTACTCCACACACAGAGCTCTCCCTCACCCTCCATTTGATATATTCAACCACAACTCTATCCTCCTGATTCCTGCTTACTAGCAAAAATTAAAGCAGGAAGCACGCCAGACGGATTACCAGGACGTGCACTGTGCATGTGCTGACCAACTGGCAGGGGTTGTCACTGACATTTTCAACATGTCCCCGATTGAGTCTGTAATACCAACATGTTTCAAGCAGACCACCATAGTCCCTGTGCCCAAGAACACAAAGGCAACCTGCCTAAATGACTACAGACCCGTAGCCCTCACGTCCGTTGCCAACACCATTATCCCAGAAACCCTAGACCCACTCCAATTTGCATACTGCCCAAACAGATCCACAGATGATGCAATCTCTATTGCACTCCACACTGCCCTTTATCCACCTGGACAAAAGGAACACTTATGTGAGATTGCTATTCATTGACTACAGCTCAACGTTCAACACCATAGTGCCCTCAGAGCTCATCACTAAGCTAATGACCCTGGGACTAGACACCTCCCTCTGCAACTGGATCCTGGACTTCCTGATGGGTCGCCCCCAGGTGGTGAGGGTAGGTAGCAACACATCTGCCACACTGATCCTTAACACTGGGGCCCCCCCAGGGGTGCGTGCTCAGCCCCCTCCTGTACTCCCTGTTCACCCACGACTGCATGGCCAGGCACGACTCCAACTCCATCATTAAGTTTGCAGACAACACAACAAGGCATTTTAAATCCTATGTGTGGTTGATTGCGTGGAGTTGCTTCCATTCAGCCACAACAGCATTTAGTGAGGTTGGGCACTGATGTTGGGCAATTAGGCTTGGCTCACAGTCAGTGTTTTCAATTCATCCCAAAGGTGTTTGATGGGGTTTAGGTCAGGGCTCTGTGCAGGCCAGTCAAGTTCTTCCACACCAATCTCGAAAACCATTTCTGTACGGACCTCTCTTTGTGCAGCATTGTCATGCTGAAACAGGAAAGGGCCTTTCCCAAACTGTTGCCACAAGGTTAGAAGGACAGAATAATCTAGAATGTCATTGTAGCGTTAATATTTCCCTTCACTGGAACTAAGGGACCTGTGAAAAACAACCTGAAAAACAGCCCCAGACCATTATTCCTCCACCACCAAATCTACAAATGTACAGTTGGCACTAGGCATTGGGGCAGGAAGCTTTATCCTGGCATCTGCCCAACCCAGATTTATCCGTCGGACTGACAGATAGTGAAGCGTGGATCATCACTCCACTTGACGGCTTGAGCCGTTGTTGCTCCTACACGTTTCCACTTCACAATAACAGTACTTACAGTTGACCGGGGCAGAAATTTGATTAACTGACTTGTTGGAAAGGTGGCATCCTATGACGGTGCCACGTTGAAAGTCACTGAACTCGTCAGTGAGGCCATTCCACTCCCAATGTTTGTCTATGGAGATTGCATGGCTGTGTTTTACACACGTGTCAGCAACAAGTGTGACTGACACAGCTGAATCCACTAATTTGAAGGGGTGTCCACATACTATTGACCAAACAGTGTATGGAGCTTTTATTTCTATTGTCATTCTATTGTTTTGTTCTTGTTTGGTTTTATTTTCTTTGCTGTACATTATCCTTGGGTTTTTTGAAAGACATTTTAAATCCTATGTGTTATTATTATTCAACGTAATAACTTCTAACTGTTTTCAGGCCCTTCTAGGACTTCCAGAGGTGACCCTGGGTCTGCTGCCAGGCGCAGGAGGGTCACAACGTCTACCCAGACTCATAGGGTTAACAGCAGCCCTGGACCTCATCACTACAGGTAGACCACATGACTCATCCTTTTTTCCTCTCGCTGGAAATGTCTTAGCACAAGTCAATGTACAGATGCATTATGGGTTCAGTTTGTATTCGTAATATATCATTAGCATTGTTTTACATAAAATGCTTACGGTATTTATTGCTTAAAAGGATGCCGCCGGAGGCGTACTTTGTCCATGTCTCCAGCAGGGGTCAGCATTGTACCTTTTGAGCAGTCAGCCATGCTGTTAAATCAAATCAAATCCTAATGCTTGTCAATGAAACCATAGTCACTACAAGTTTTCTGACAATTGTTTCTTACACTTACCCTAAAGCAAGATGAATTCCTTAAAATACTGAATTAGGGCCAGGGCTGTAAAATAAGACCCTATGACTGCCCAATTTTGATACTTTTGGTCATGTAGTATAAGTGAAAAAATTATGTGGATAACTGCTCATCAAACATTTCCAAAATCATTGGTGTTATGCATTGGGGCAGGTAGTGTTCTCCCGGCATCTGCAAAAGCCAGATTTGTTCGTTGGACTGCCAGATGGTGAAGCGTGATTCATCATTCCAGAGAACACGTTTTCACTGCTCCAGAGTCCAGCGAGCTTTACACCACTCCAGCCGACGCTTGGCATTGCGCATGGTGATCTTAGGCTTGTGTGCGGCTGCTCGGCCATGGAAACCCGTTTTATGAAACTCCCGGCAAACAGTTCTTGTGCTGACGTTACTTCCAGAGGCAGTTTGGAACTCGGTAGTGAATGTTGCATCCGAGGACAGACAATTTTTATGCGCTTTAGCACTTGGCGGTCCCGTTCTGTGAGCTTGTGTGGCCTATCACTTCGCGGCTGAGACAGTGTTGCTCCTAGATGTTTCCACTTCACAATAACAGCACTTACAGTTGACCGGGGCAGAAATTTGACGAACTGACTTGTTGTGGAAACCTGGCATCCTATGACGCTGCCACATTGAAAGTCACTGAGCTCTTCAGTAAGGCCATTCTACTGCCAATGTTTGTCTAATGTGAAGGGTGTCGACATACTTTTGTAGATACACTGCATTCGGAAAGTATTCAGACCCTTTGACTTTTTCCACATTTTGTTACGTTACAACCTTATTATTAAATCTGTTAAATAAATGTTTTCCCTCATAAATCTACACGTGATACCCCATAATGCCAAAGCAAATAAATGTTGTTGTTTTTTTTGCAAATGTATTAAAAATAAAAAACAGAAATGCCTTATTTACATAAGTATTCAGGCCCTTTGCTATGAGACTCAAAATTGAGCTCCGGTGCATCCTGTTTCCATTGATCATCCTTGTGTTAAATTCAATTGATTGGACATGATTTGGAAAGGCTTGCGAAAGTATTTACCCCCCTTGTAATTTTTCCTATTTTGTTGCCTTACAACTTGGAATTAAAATGGATTTTGGGGGGGTTTGTATCATTTGATTTACACAACGTGCCTACCACTTTGAAGATGCAAAATATTTTTAATTGTGAAACAGACAGGAAGTAAGACCAAAAAACTGAACTTGAGCGTGCGTAACTATTCAGCCCCCAAAAGTCAATACTTTGTCGAGCCACCTTTTGCAGCAACTACAGCTGCAAGTATCTTGGGGTATGTCTTTATAAGCTTGGCACATCTAGACACTGGGATTTCTGCCCATTCTTCAAGGCAAAACTGCTCCAGGTCCTTCAAGTCGGATGGGTTCAGCTGGTGTACAGCAATCTTTAAGTCATACCACAGATTCTCAATTGGATTGAGGTCTGGGCTTTGACAAGGCCATTCCAAGACATTTAAATGTTTCCCCTTAAACCACTCGAGTGTTGCTTTAGCAGTATGCTTAGGGTCATTGTCCTGCTGGAAGGTGAACCTCCGTCCCAGTCTCAAATCTCTGGAAGACTGAAAAACTGAAGAATTTCCCTGTATTTAGCGGCATCCATCATTCCTTTAATTCTGACCAGTTTCCAAGTCCCTGTCAATGAAAACATCCCCACAACATGATGGTGTTCTCTGGGTGATGAGAGTTGTTGGGTTTGCGCCAGACATAGCGTTTTCCTTGATGGCCAAAATGCTACATTTTACATTTTTTTAAACAAGTTTTTTTTTTTTTTTTTTTCTTCTTCACTTCACCAATTTGGACTATTTTGTGTATGTCCATTACATGGAATACAAATACAAATGTGTTATTGCTTTGTCATTATGGGGTATTGTGATGTCATTATGGGGTATTGTGATGTCATTAGGGGGTATTGTGATGTCATTAGGGGGTATTGTGATGTCATTATGGGGTATTGTGATGTCATTATGGGGTATTGTGTGTAGATTGAGGGGTAAAACAACAATTTAGAATAAGGCTGTAAGGTAACAAAATGTAGAAAAAGTCAAGGGGTCTGAATACTTTCAAAATGCCATTATTGTGATGTCATTATGGGGTATTGTGATGTCATTATGGGGTATTGTGATGTTATTATGGGGTATTGTGTTGTCATTATGGGGTATTGGGATTGTGTGGTATTGTGTTGTCATTATGGGGTATTGTGATGTCCTTATGGGGTATTGTGTTGTCCTTATGGGGTATTGGGATGTCATTATGGGGTATTGGGATGTCATTATGGGGTATTGGGATGTCATTATGGGTATTGTGTTGTCATTATGGGGTATTATGTTGTCATTAATGGGTATTGTGTTGTCATTAATGGGTATTGTGATGTCATTATGGGGTATTGTGATGTCATTATGGGGTATTGTTATGTCATTATGGGGTATTGTGTGTAGATTGAGGGGTAGAAAAAACAATTTAGAATAAGGCTGTAAGGTAACAAAATGTAGAAAAAGTCAAGGGGTCTGAATACTTTCAAAATGCCCTGTGTATCTGAAAATATGTAATGAGAAAATATCAAATGTGATTGGACAAAAGTCCAATCAGTGTAAAAAAGATGAAAATTGGGCTGCTGAACGCAGACTGTTGTATACTTCCCAGGTCGCCATATCTCTGCTGCTGAGGCCCTGAAGCTGGGGATCCTAGATCAGGTTACCGATAACAACGTTGTGGACCAGGCCGTGGAGTTCGTCCGGAGAGTTGCAGGTAGGAGTTGCTGACATGATGACATCATGATGATTCGGGAATAACGGATGTAATTGTAATCCGTTACTAGCTAAAATATTGTGATCATATAATTTTGAAAAACTAGATAACTTCTTGGATTACTTTTAAATTCATAAAGGATATGCGGAAAAATACATTGACACCTTTCTGTTTTCTATTAGTGACCTTTTCACAGCTAAAACCATTTAGGAAAATAGATCAATGTTTGATAGTCAGATGTGATGTGTTATTTAGAAGGGTGAAAATAATATTGTGAGAAACTCCCCAAATACAGGTGTGCCAAGCTTGTAGTGTCATACCCAAGAAGACTCGAAGTAGTTTACCCTAGTTTCCTCCACAGCTGGTTGGCACTTTCCCCTAGTTTCCTCCGCGGCTGGTTGGTACTTTCCCCTAGTTTCCTCCACAGCTGGTTGGCACTTTCCCCTAGTTTCCTCCGCGGCTGGTTGGCACTTTCCCCTAGTTTCCTCCACGGCTGGTTGGTACTTTCCCCTAGTTTCCTCCACGGCTGGTTGGTACTTTCCCCTAGTTTCCTCCACGGCTGGTTGGTACTTTCCCCTAGTTTCCTTCACGGCTGGTTGGTACTTTCCCCTAGTTTCCTCCACGGCTGGTTGGTACTTTCCCCTAGTTTCCTCCACGGCTGGTTGGTACTTTCCCCTAGTTTCCTCCACGGCTGGTTGGTACTTTCCCCTAGTTTCCTCCACGGCTGGTTGGTACTTTCCCCTAGTTTCCTCCACGGCTGGTTGGTACTTCCCCTAGTTTCCTCCACGGCTGGTTGGTACTTTCCCCTAGTTTCCTCCACGGCTGGTTGGTACTTCCCCTAGTTTCCTCCACGGCTGGTTGGTACTTTCCCCTAGTTTCCTACACGGCTGGTTGGTACTTTCCCCTAGTTTCCTACACGGCTGGTTGGTACTTTCCCCTAGTTTCCTCCACGGCTGGTTGGTACTTTCCCCTAGTTTCCTCCACGGCTGGTTGGTACTTCCCCTAGTTTCCTCCACGGCTGGTTGGTACTTTCCCCTAGTTTCCTCCACGGCTGGTTGGTACTTTCCCCTAGTTTCCTCCACGCTGATGACAGTCGGTGTGGCCCATCACGCTGATGACAGTCGGTATGGCCCATCACACTGATGACAGTCGGTATGGCCCATCACACTGATGACAGTCAGTATGGCCCATCACACTGGTGACAGTCAGTATGGCCCATCACGCTGATGACAGTCGGTATGGCCCATCACGCTGATGACAGTCTGTAAGGCCCATCACGCTGATGACAGTCGGTATGGCCCATCACGCTGATGACAGTCGGTATGGCCCATCACGCTGATGACAGTCGGTATGGCCCATCACGCTGATGACAGTCGGTATGGCCCATCACGCTGATGACAGTCGGTATGGCCCATCACGCTGATGACAGTCGGTATGGCCCATCACGCTGATGACAGTCTGTATGGCCCATCACGCTGATGACAGTCTGTATGGCCCATCACGCTGATGACAGTCGGTATGGCCCATCACGCTGATGACAGTCGGTATGGCCCATCACGCTGATGACAGTCTGTATGGCCCATCACGCTGATGACAGTCGGTATGGCCCATCACGCTGATGACAGTCGGTATGGCCCATCACGCTGATGACAGTCGGTATGGCCCATCACGCTGATGACAGTCGGTATGGCCCAACACGCTGATGACAGTCGGTATGGCCCATCACACTGATGACAGTCGGTATGGCCCATCACACTGATGACAGTCGGTATGGCCCATCACACTGATGACAGTCGGTATGGCCCATCACACTGATGACAGTCGGTATGGCCCATCACACTGATGACAGTCGGTATGGCCCAACACACTGATGACAGTCGGTATGGCCCATCACACTGATGACAGTCGGTATGGCCCATCACACTGATGACAGTCGGTATGGCCCATCACACTGATGACAGTCGGTATGGCCCATCACACTGATGACAGTCAGTCGTGACAGTCAGTTTTGCAAATATACAGATGGGGGAGAAAATGTCTTCATGGGAAGAAATAATATAACTCATGATAATTAAGGCAGACAGAGAGATGTGAAGCTTTAGAATAGGAGAGACATGTTGATGTGAAGCTTTAGAATAGGAGAGACATGTTGATGTGAAGCTTTAGAATAGGAGAGACATGTTGATGTGAAGCTTTAGAATAGGAGAGACATGTTGATGTGAAGCTTTAGAATAGGAGAGACATGTTGATGTGAAGCTTTAGAATAGGAGAGACATGTTGATGTGAAGCTTTAGAATAGGAGAGACATGTTGATGTGAAGCTTTAGAATAGCAGAGACATGTTGATGTGAAGCTTTAGAATAGGAGAGACATGTTGATGTGAAGCTTTAGAATAGGAGAGACATGTTGATGTGGAGCTTTAGAATAGGAGAGACATGTTGATGTGAAGCTTTAGAATAGCAGAGACATGTTGATGTGAAGCTTTAGAATAGGAGAGACATGTTGATGTGAAGCTTTAGAATAGGAGAGACATGTTGATGTAAAGGTTTAGATTAGGAGAGACATGTTGATGTGAAGCTTTAGAATAGCAGAGACATGTTGATGTGAAGCTTTAGAATAGGAGAGACATGTTGATGTGAAGCTTTAGAATAGGAGAGACATGTTGATGTGAAGCTTTAGAATAGGAGAGACATGTTGATGTAAAGGTTTAGATTAGGAGAGACATGTTGATGTGAAGCTTTAGAATAGGAGAGACATGTTGATGTGAAGCTTTAGAATAGGAGAGACATGTTGATGTGAAGCTTTAGAATAGGAGAGACATGTTGATGTGAAGCTTTAGAATAGGAGAGACATGTTGATGTGAAGCTTTAGAATAGGAGAGACATGTTGATGTGAAGCTTTAGAATAGGAGAGACATGTTGATGTGAAGCTTTAGAATAGGAGAGACATGTTGATGTGAAGCTTTAGAATAGGAGAGACATGTTGATGTGAAGCTTTAGAATAGGAGAGACATGTTGATGTGAAGCTTTAGAATAGGAGAGACATGTTGATGTGAAGCTTTAGAATAGGAGAGACATGTTGATGTGGAGCTTTAGAATAGGAGAGACATGTTGATGTGAAGCTTTAGAATAGGAGAGACATGTTGATGTGAAGCTTTAGAATAGGAGAGACATGTTGATGTGAAGCTTTAGAATAGGAGAGACATGTTGATGTGAAGCTTTAGAATAGGAGAGACATGTTGATGTGAAGCTTTAGAATAGGAGAGACATGTTGATGTGAAGCTTTAGAATAGGAGAGACATGTTGATGTGAAGCTTTAGAATAGGAGAGACATGTTGATGTGGAGCTTTAGAATAGGAGAGACATGTTGATGTGGAGCTTTAGAATAGGAGAGACATGTTGATGTGAAGCTTTAGAATAGGAGAGACATGTTGATGTGAAGCTTTAGAATAGGAGAGACATGTTGATGTGAAGCTTTAGAATAGGAGAGACATGTTGATGTGAAGCTTTAGAATAGGAGAGACATGTTGATGTGAAGCTTTAGAATAGGAGAGACATGTTGATGTGAAGCTTTAGAATAGGAGAGACATGTTGATGTGAAGCTTTAGAATAGGAGAGACATGTTGATGTGAAGCTTTAGAATAGGAGAGACATGTTG